>NW_014569616.1:640331-654797 GCF_001313835.1 Polistes canadensis
TATATTTTTCCCTTTTTGCTTCCTCTTTTATAACAAATAGCAGCCGCATCTAGGTTTGCCGTAGGCGACTATCCAAGTGAGATTCCCTAAGATGGTTTCGACCTTCGAAAGTCCCAAAGGATGATGTTGCCTAACGTATAGAGGTTGGAGCTTTTCCATTCGTCGACGGATTTTTCGATAAACCTTTGAAAACGGGAGTTGCGGTGTTGAAAGGTGTTGGCTATAGGTGAAAACGACGAACGAATAGATACCATCGTATCCACTGCACTTTTTCTATCTCTCTCTTACACACACACACTTTTCCTACACTTTTTTTTATACTGGGTGACTCGCCAAACTTTTTCATCGTTTAACATTTTTACCCTCCTTCCCTTAACCTTTTTTTTCTTTACAACGTGAGAAACGTTTTCTCAAACGTTAATGAGATTTATTTTCATTCGTTTGAAAATGTATCTACTATTCGAAACAAAAACAAACAAAATATAGGAAAGAAGAGTTAAATGGGATGGAGGGAAGGAAAGAGAAGTGGAGAAAGGTTAAGGAAACAATAATAATAAAAAAAAGAATATAATTTTTCTTTAAATTATATTTTTAATATCAAGTAGAGAATAGTAAATAACTTTCGATGTAACCGAGAACCGAAAAAAAAATAAACAAATGCGCGATATAAATTAAATAGAATTAATTAATTATTTCACAATATGACGAATAGATAAATAATAAATGTATGATTAGAAAAAAAAAAAAAAAGAAAAAAAAGGAAATTAATATAGGCGGAAGTTATTTCTTCAGACACTTGAACGTAATATACAATAATAAAATTTTCTTTCATTTTTCTTTTCTTTTCTTTTCTTTCTTTCTTTTAATTAAAAAATTGCACGACTACACGAAGTAGTTATGCGAAATGAATTCCTTTCGTTCGAAGATCCTGGAATACGAAATATGATTCGCGAGACACCCTGTGTAAGAACTCGCAGACTATTTCGTACAGAATAAAAATGTGTGTGTGTGTGTTAGATAGAGATAGAAAAGGATGACGCGATGCGTTGAACAGCCGCAAGGGAAAATGGCATTCCAGGGATTATACAGACGTACCATCACCATCACAACCACCACTAACACCACCATCACCATACCACCGATACCACCATGAAGGAAACTCCTTTCGATAGGTACAGAACGTTTTGCTGCGTTCGCATATCGTTCGAAATATTTGCACGGACGAATACACACACTCGCACGGTTACATACGCGTGCATGACCAGGCTAGGAAAAGTTGGTGGGGGTATAAAGAAGAAGAAAAAGTGAAAAAAAAAAAAAAAAGAAAAAGAATACACATAAGGGGTTGTATACCAATGAAAAGTTGATCCGACTGAGTTAACCAGATATATGTATATAGAATCGTTGCTTTTGACGAGAAAATTTTCGATAGAATAGAATAGTAGTGGTAGTTATAGTAGTAGTAGTGGTAGTAGTAGTAGTAATAGGAGTTATCCAGTTTGAAGAATCGACTTTTCAATCCTTTTTCGATCTCCAACGTTCATTCTAATCCACAATAATCGAACATTGGCATTTTTACGATACAATTTTTGTTGTAATACGATATTCGATTTATCCACCTACTTTCTTTCCTATTTTCGTTTATTTTTTTTTATTTTTATTTTGTTCTTTCTCTCCTATTTCTCTATCTATTTATCAATATTAATAATAGTAATAATAATAAGTTAATGAAGATTTGTTTATTTACGAATTTTAAGCTTTCTTTTGTCTACAAAATTATTATATATCTACAGAAAAAAAGAAATTATGTATCTCGTATTGACAAAGAATGATAAACGAGTGTTCGTATTAATTATTGTTTTGTTTTTTTGTATCTACAGATTATATATCAAATGATTATTTTATAAGAAACAACGTGTGTCCAATTATCTCTTCGAATGATTTTTCTTTTAAAAAGTGTGTCACCGAATAAAAAAAAAAAATACGGCTCCTAATATTCTATATTATTTTTTCAATTAAATATCGAGACATTCGATGGAGAATTATATTAATAACCATCACTCTTATGATATCCTATTTTAAATCTATCAAAAATAAATAATTATCTAAAGAAAATGGAACGTCGATTTTTGAAATATATTTTAATTATATAATAGTTCACTTTAAAATGTATGATAAAGATAGAAAAAAGAAAAGAAAAGAAAAGAAAAGATAAAATATGGAAATAAGATAGGATTCAGATTGGTTTTTGGAATTTTGGGGAGGGGATGATATCTCAAAAGATATATTGAAATATATTTTAATTATATAATAGTTCACTTTAAAATGTATGATAAAAATAGAAAAAAGAAAAGAAAAGATAAAATATGGAAATAAGATAGGATTCAGATTGGTTTTTGGAATTTTGGGGGGGGGGATGATATCTCAAAAGATATATTCAATCTCGTCCGATAATATCGATCTATCGAAAAGATAGATTTCTCGAGAGACATAACGAGTCTAACCCTTACTCCCCTATTTCATTTCATTTCTTTTTTTTTTTTCTATTCTATTTGTATAGGTAGAAAAATGTTAAAGAGACTGTATCGGATGTGATAGATCAATAGATAGATCGATAGATAGATAGATAGATATACGCATGAGTTAGCTTTTGGTGTATGAAGTCCTTGTGCCTTTCGTTCAGTGGAATGGCTTTGGGATTTGACGGAATAGAGACAAGGTTGTTCCTTTAAATAGGAAGGGAGTGCACTCCAGAGGTGCACAAGGCAAAGTAAGAAAAGGAAAGCAACCTTTACCTCTCTACCTAGAAAGCAGAAAACGTGAGAGGGATTGAAAAAAGGGAAAAGATGGGTCGGGGTTGGTTGGTTGGTTGGTTGGTTGGTTGGTTGGTTGGTTGGTTGGTTGGATGCTAAAAGGTAAACCATGGCAACATGTCAACAGCAAAGACAAGTCGTGTTCATTGCCTTGGAAAGCCTTTAAGAACCACGTCGTTGCACTATTCGAACAAAAACTCGAGGAAAAAAATGTGTTATATCTGTCACAAGAAAGGTTAGAAATTGAACTGTTAAATATTTATTTTATTTTATTCGTTATTTTAATAATATTTATTTATTTATTTGGAACATATGTTTGATTAAGTATTATATGAAATGGTATTATAATTAATTGATAATTATAAATAACATTAATATAATAATAAAGTAATATAAAATACATTATATAAAGATAAACCGTAATATAAAATGAATTAAATGTATGGGATAAGAGAACGATTGTTTAAACGTATAACGAAAGTTTGAATTTTTGACAAGTTTATCGTTAATTTGACAAATTAGATAAAACACAAATACACCGTTCTTAGGAAACATGAATTTACGAATAGAAAATAATTGTATAATAAATTTGTAGAAAACAAGCAATTACCTTACTTCATCGTATTTCATTATTTTATTAAACGGTCTGTGTTGTAATAAGATTAACGACAAGAAAAAAATAAAATAAAATGTAATAATAGGTGTAATGAAAAAAAAAATGAATGATGTTAAATTTTTACGATCGATGAATCCTTTTAAACGATTAGATTTTTAATGCAAAGCCAGAGCAGGAGCATTGCTAGGAATAATAGAACGTGTATGTATCATGGGGCGTTATGCACTTTCGTGCATCACGTGCGGATAAGCGTTGGGCATGATTTAGTTGTAAAGTTTCTTGATAACGTTAACTCTTTCAGAGCCTATCGTGCGGCTCCCGACAAATACTCGATAATTTTACCTTCCTCCTTTCGCGTAAAGGTAAAGTGCGGTCAAACGTGTTAAACCTCGAAGACTTTTACGACTTTCTGATATACTTTCTTCCCTCTTCGTGATTGTTCAACTTGAAAGGATATACCTTTTACATATATATCCTTTATATACATATATATATGCATATACACATATACGAATACACGTACTCTTTATATATATATTCTTTATCCTATTATATGTAAGAGAAAATATTCTGTTCACACATACAAAACGTATTTTATATTATAAGTATTTTACATAATATTTTAACTTTATTCTCTTTTATATATATATATATATATAATATAATATATATAATAATATAATATATATAAAAACGTGTGTATATAATACATACACACGTACTCTGTATATATATATAATATAATATATATAATAATATAATATATATAAAAACGTGTGTATATAATACATACACACGTACTCTGTATATATATATAATATAATATATATAATAATATAATATATATAAAAACGTGTGTATATAATACATACACACGTACTCTGTATATATATATAATATAATATATATAATAATATAATATATATAAAAACGTGTGTATATAATACATACACACGTACTCTGTATATATATATAATATAATATATATAATAATATAATATATATAAAAACGTGTGTATATAATACATACACACGTACTCTGTATATATATATATATTCTTTCGAATTCGATCATGTTTCTAATGTCCTTCCATCTATAAGATTAGATCTCAGATAAATCGAATTTATTTTACACGAATAAGTTTAATAATATATGAAATATTTTGTTTCTATATCATACAATTTATAATCATCCAAGAAAAAAATATTTCTAATTTTTTTTTTCTTTAAGTTTTTAAGTAATCACTTTGATCGTAGAGATTTTTAGTAAAATGATGTAAAAGTAACGAAAAGAATCTCGAGAAAGTATCGATATTTTAGCGGATTAATAATCCTCGGTAAATCCAACCCGGAGGGTGGGTTGGTGGGTGGGGGTGTTGGTTGATGATGCAACGTGTAACACAGAAAACACACATACACACACATATATATATGCTAGGCCATATTTCTCTTTCGGGATTTGCAATGCTTATTTGCGATCGAATTAGCAAATGCTAGAAACCCTTAGGCCAACAACAACAACAACAATCCCCTACACACATCTTTGAAATCGATAAACATTCCGTAAGAAAAATCTCTTACGAAGAAAAAAATAATATTCTCCACGGGGGTTTGGAGGGTGGTAAGGGTGTGGGGAAGGGATTACATGAAATCTTGTTAAAAGAAAAGAAAAGTAAGAAAAATTCTCAACGGGGATTGTATTTGCGTTGCGAAACGTTGAATTATCTTCACGAGAACGTCATACAAATAATAAATGATAGAAAAATTGTATTAATATCCTGAAATTGGATCGTGTTCGTTTTCATAATTCTTTTTTTTTTTTTTTGGGATTATTTTTGTTAGGATATCACGAAACCCCGAAATCAATCGTATTTGATATGACGATGATGATGATGATGATGATGATGATGATTCGTAGTAATATAAATTCGAACGAATACGTTTCGCTTTAGTTTGGCAAATATTTAACGTGATAAATATTTAACTTGAAATAAATATATTCGCGCGATCGTTCGTTCGTTCGTTCATTCGGATTCAATTGCGATTGATATATAGGGTTTATTGTTTTATGGGGATATCGTTTTAGGGTGTTAAATTGCGTGAAATTTCGCTAGCATTTTGTTCGGGACCAAGGTAAATGACCAGACATCGATCAATTAATATAACCACACCACGCATGATTGATTTGAATCTTGATTGAAATTTCTTGTTGGCATTGTAAACTAATTTATTTCATATTTGCACGAAAAAGAAACATCATTTTCGCGTTGATTATATTTTCATTAATTTTAAACGACATTCTCTCTCTCTCTCTCTCTCTTTCTTTTTCTTTTTAGGTGTCCATTTGTTTTTTCTAATTTGTAAAAATAGAAGGAAAGAGAGAGAGAAAAAAAAGCACTAGATTTTATTGTACGGACAATAATAACACTGAAACATCTCAAATAGGAAGGGAAAAAAGAATAAACGAATTGTACGTTGATATAGTTTCCGGTCAATTCCCCATATAAATGGGGGACTGGTTCGATGGGCGGGAAGGGGGAAATTTCCAAGTGTTTGTGATAAAAACATAAAGGTCGATTAATTTATCATACGAAGTTTCCCCGTTTTCAGGAAACTCCTCGTTTGAGTGGATTAAACGATCGTTTTGGGGGTTTGCGTTGTGACTTATAAAGAAAAAGAAAAAGAATAAGAACAAAAAGAACAACAATAAGAAGAAGAAAAGAGAAAGACAAGTATATATTGTATATATATATATGTATACGTGTTAGACAGAAATAAGAAATCAAGAAATAACTTATGGTAAAGTATACTCATGGTAAAACAAACTACGTGTTTCCCACCTCGTATATTTATACTTTTGGAAGTAGTTTATTACAAGATTCCCCTCCAAAAAAAAGGAAAAGAAAAAAAAATAACAAGTGTTACTGTTGTTGTAAACCATAGATCTATGGGGGAAGACAGAGAATACGAAACAATTAGTAAGATTCGGCATCTATGTTATTGACTTAGTAATATTATCTAAATTTAAAGATTTAAATGTGTTGTTTAAGAAAAAAAATCGAACCTTGAGTGTAGAGTGTATGGTGTTCCCGTATCAATATCGATGAGTGTGAGGAGTTTGAAATGGATGTTTATTTTAAACAACTGAGCCTGCGTTATATCGTATTTATAGAAAATTCTGTTAAAGAAACAAAACCCATCAAAATGTTTTAGAAACCAATTAATATTGTCTGTTTCGAAATGGAAAATAACACGTTCTAGATTGATCACATTAAATGTTAACATTTTAAATATTTAAAAGGGTTTATTTTTCATTATTTCTACAGATCGACAGTTATAATAGCTAACGATAAAATCAAAATATTCTTCTCACATCTCGGAAGGTTATTGAGAGAGAAAGAGAGAGAGAAACACTTGGTCTGGTACTTTCCCATTTAACGTTTGAATTAGGTAGCATAAGACAGTGAAATATAGGTAACAAGTTTGCAAAGTACATTTGTTGGAAGCGAAATAAGTTTCTCGAAGCTTTGCTGCTGCTGCTGTTGCTGCTGCTGTTGCTACTGCTGGTGATGGTAGTGGTGGTGGTGATGGTGTATAGCAAACGAATAGGACGAAGATGAAAACGTAGACGTCGAGGACGGTCTTAAATCTCAGTACGTTAAGACTCGGAACCATAGTAACAGGAATAGGGAAACGCGGAGGCTGCAGTTACAGTTGCTGCCTCGAGTTATGTTTAGTTACGAACCGTTGGGATGAGGAATAGGAAGGAAGAGAAAAGGAAAGGGAAAGGGAAAGGGAATGGGAAAGAGAAATAGAAGAAGGAGTGTGAGGTAAAGATGAGAAGTGAATCAACCCCAAAGCCAGGTCTACGAATGAAATCTGAGTGAGATGTATAAGAGGTGTTTTGAAAATGGAAATCCTAATTCTTTGCGTGAAACATTGTATAAATAAATTAATCAATAAACAAATATAAACGTTGGGATGAAATTATAAAGCTACTATCAAAACTCGGCAATCAAATTTTCAAAGGTTCAAAGTTAACTGTTAATAATTGTTTAACACCTCGACTATTGTGTTTTCGGAATAATATCAAACAAACTAAACTCATAAATTTGAGGAAACACTTTAGATGGGCATCGTCTAAACAAATATTCGAGATATATATGTTGGTCTATCTGTCTGTCTGTCTGTCTGTCTGTCTGTTCATTTTCCATTTTCACGCTACTCTTCCATAGAACAAACCTAATTCAACTATCTTTCATTGGAGCGCGTACACCTCAGAGTTTGCAATTTAGTTATGCATTGTCTCTCTCTATCTATCTATCTATCTATCTATCTGTATATATATTTGTCTAGGCTTTTACTACCATTTTGTTTCTCAAGTACCTACTTGAAAACTTAACAAATGACTTTAGTCGTCCATTACACATAATTGCCAGTACTTTATTATATATACAGGAGCTTCTTATTTATTATAAATAATATATTTCGTGGATAGAAATAATAAACTTTGTGACTTGTTTTAAAGTGACGATACGTGACACGATATAATAATAATTATAATAATAAATCAGACGCAGGGTGGTTATGTTGTAGGTATGATGGAATCGTGATGACACAACGTATATCGTTCAGATAAAATTTCGAAGATTTTCTTCTAGGTGCACACAAGAGGACGAATATATCTATTTTAGATGTAATAGAACCTCCTTAGAACAAGTCTCAGTTTTCGCGTATCAGCGTCCTAAATCCATCAAAATTCAAGGAGGACAACGACAACGACGAAGACGACGATAATGATACTCGAGAAAAATCTATAATTATGCACAAATCTTATAAGAAACTACGTCTTCACTTTAAACTTCAATTATTAATTATTAACACTAATATAATAATGATTATATTATCTAACTTGATATTTAAAATGAAATATATTCTATCTGTCAAAATGATTGAAATGATTTAATAATTATTTAATCGTTTATAAAAAATGATCTATAATTATGCACAAATCTTATAAGAAACTACGTCTTCATTTTAAACTTCAATTATTAATTATTAACACTAATATAATAATGATTATATTATCTAACTTGATATTTAAAATGAAATATATTYTATYTGTCAAAATGATTGAAATGATTTAAYTAATTATCTAATCGTTTAGAAAAAAATCTATAATTATGCAAAGAACTTATAAGAAACTACGTCTTCATTTTAAACTTCAATTATTAATTATTAACACTAATAATAATCATTATATTATCTAACTTGATATTTAAAATGAAATATATTYTATCTGTCAAAATGATTGAAATGATTTAACTAATTATCTAATCGTTTAGAAAAAAATCTATAATTATGCAAAGAACTTATAAGAAACTACGTCTTCATTTTAAACTTCAATTATTAATTATTAACACTAATAATAATSATTATATTATCTAACTTGATATTTAAAATGAAATATATTYTATCTGTCAAAATGATTGAAATGATTTAACTAATTATCTAATCGTTTAGAAAAAAATCTATAATTATGCAAAGAACTTATAAGAAACTACGTCTTCATTTTAAACTTCAATTATTAATTATTAATACTAATAATAATGATTATAGTATCTAACTTGATATTTAAAATTAAATATATTCTATCTGTCAAAATGATTTAATTAATTACCTCTAATCGTTTATAATAAATGATCTATATTTAAAAGATTTCCTCTCATTTCTTTTAGAAATTAAATATATTTTCTTTCGTTAAAAAAAAAAAAATATAAATTAGTCTTTGGCGTTTATCACCAGAGAACCACTTCAGCTATCTTTCTCATTCCTCTGTTACCAACAGGCTCACCGAAATGGTAAACCACCGGTGTACACGCGTGCGTTTCTATTCGATCATTGTACAGGAACGAAAAATGCATTGGCACGAGATTCAAAACGAGTGTGTGAATGAGAGAGAGAGAGAGAGAGAGACAGAGACAGATAGAGAAACAGACAGAGAGAGAAAGATGAACAGATAGATAGAGGGAAAGCCGCTTTTGCGGCGAGTTAACGCAGGAACGTACGTTTGCGAGTTGCGGTTTACCCTTCTATCCTCTAGCATTCTCTCTTTCTCACCCTCTCATTACCTGTAGTAGTCACGTGCTATTTCGTGCTCGTGTATGTGCGTGCATGTAATGCGTGCGTGCGTACGTACGTGCGCGAGCGCAAAATCTGACCGGTAGTATCGTTGCTTTCACCACCACCACTACCACCACCACCACCACCATTACCACACAACTATTACTACTACTACTACTATTGCTGTGCTGGTACCCTTTTCGAAATAATACGTGATCTATTCGATTTAAACAGATTTAGGAAACGAGCAACCGAACTCGTTTGTTTATTCAAACGTAACATCTGCTTTTCCTTTTGGTACATCGATAATATTAGCAGTAGTAGTAGTAGTAGTAGTAGTAGTAGTAGGAATATTTCTTTTTCTTTTTTTCTAACGATACGGAAGCTTTCGTAACGAATTTCTAGCGACAAAAAAGCTATCTTACTTTTTCTTTTCTTTTGTTTCTTTTTTTTTTTTTTTTTTTTTTTTTTTTTTCGGAAAACTCTGCTAGAGAAAAATATAAGAAAACGCTAATTTGGTCTTTTCTGAAATCGAATAAGGAAATTAACTGTTACAGAAAGGGATTACTTTCTCTATTGCTTAAGAGAGAGAGAGAGAGAGAATAACACCTTCGTGACTGANGTAGTAGTAGTAGTAGTAGTAGTAGTAGGAATATTTCTTTTTCTTTTTTTCTAACGATACGGAAGCTTTCGTAACGAATTTCTAGCGACAAAAAAAAAAAATTTCTTTTTTTTTTTTTTTTTTTTTTTTTTTTTTTTTTTTTTTTTTTTTTTTTTTCTTTTTCTTAAGTAAAAAGATTTTAATTGAAAATATAATCTAGTCAAGTTTGAAATCGAATAAGGAAATTAACTGTTACAGAAAGGGATTACTTTCTCTATTGCTTAAGAGAGAGAGAGAGAGAGAATAACACCTTCGTGACTGAATTTCATTAATGTGTCCAACGATTTCTCATGGAAAATACATTTCGATCTTCTTGCCTTGAGACTTCAATTTCACCGGCCGTCATTCCACTTAAACCCTTCCCCCCCCCCCGCACCCTATTTGAACATTACTCTCTTGACGCTTTTCCAAGTTCCATGTGCAACAAGAGCTTTCTTCAACCCCCCCCCCTCCCCAACCCCAATTCGAATTTTCCTCTTGATCACAAACTTTCGTTGAAATTAACTTCACTCGATTAAGCATTTGCTTCTTTATCTTCTTCTTCTTCTTGAATCGAACTTTGAGATACTCTATGCTTTTTTTATACTATGATTTTAAAATAGAAAAAGATAATCAAACTCGTGCTATTTACTCTCTATGAAGGTTTGGAATGGTGTTAGGGGTTGGGGGAGGTTTAAACACGCTAAATTAGTTACATTTTCCATTGTTAAAGTGTGCATCTAATGATGATTATTTGTTATTCGTTGCATGAAAATTGAACCTAATATGCACGAGTGAATTTTGTGCGAGACTAAATCATGCACAAAGATGACTATATATTCCTCTTTTTATTTTGTTTAATACTGTGTAAAAAATATTGTGACGATGAAAAAAAATGTGAAATAAGATATACGAAAATGTTCATAATATTTAAACGATGAATTAATGAGTTATTAAAATGAATCACTATAGTGACGTAACATTTCTATGAGATTAATCTTGAAGCAATATTATTACGAAATTCTAGAATTTCTAAAGTAATGACAAACAAATTCGATTCGTGTATCGCATTGGATTGATTTCTTGGTTATTGAGGAGCGTTCGTATGAATCTTTGAATTTTCGTAAAAAAAAAGTTGGGAATGGTAAAAGATCAAGACCGGAGACAGAGAGCAAAAGAAAAAGAAAAAAAAAAAAAATAAAAAAGAAAAGAAGCGGGATAAAAAGTGAGAAAAAGATATCAAAGCGGAAAGGATTGGTAGGAAAGTTTCCAAGTCTCTAGGATGGTTTGACCCAAATAAACCTCATTTCCTATTCGTACCACGAGAGAACTCGACGAAAAGGGATGAAAGTCCCATCTGCTGCTACGAGGGTAACAGAGTAAGAGAGAGAGATGCAAATAGATCCAAGGAGAATATATATATAATATATGTGAATCTGTATGAATGTGTGTATGTGTGTGTAAGAGAGACAGAGAAACTCCTTGGTTGAGCATTGCTAAATTTTCCCCTTTTGCAACCTCGACATTATCATAAATGTCTTATTCACTGGAGACGCATGTTAACTCCGGTCGTACAGGGTTACACCTGCAAATGCGTGCAATGTCCGCTAGGTGAATCTTACCCAGGTGAGAAGTTCATTCATAAGAGCCTACACCACTATACTACTACTCGTTACACTATAGTCTCAATGTTGTAAGTTGAAAATTACTTTGCGGTTCAACAACAACAGTGATTTAAACGTTTACCTACCACTAGTTTCACGATTTTTTTGTTCTTTTTCTTTTCTTCCCTTCTATCATCTAGGATCGTTTGAACTAGTTCGTCAAAATATTGTCATAGATTATTATTTCTTCGTGATTTTCTTTCGAAGGGAAATTAACCGAACCGAGAGGATTATTTTGACTGGGTCAATATTTGTAACCAAATATTTTATCTTTTTTTTTTTCTTTTTTTTCTTTTTTATTGTCGAATTACAACATTTCGTTAGTTCGTTAAATAAATCATTAATTTTGTACGTTTAACTCTTTCGTTATGGCAATTCATTCCATTGGAATAATGCAACCAGAAATGCATTCGAAAAGTTTGCAACACATTGCACGTTGATAATGTTCGATGTTAACATTTACATATTTCAATTGTATTTTTTGATAATTTAATTTGAATTTTAGAATATATCACGTGCCTTGAAAGTATCATATACCTTGAATATATATTTACAGTTAAAGTAAAATTATCTTGCCGATTATAGTTGGTATTCGTATTACACATTTACTCGCATGGATGCCGACTATAGTCGGCACTCTTAACGAAAGTATTAAAACTGCAAGTAACTTACTTCTAAATTTCCACTACTAGCTTTAATTATTCATCGTCTAATAAATTATTCGTCTACTTTAATTTTCTTTAATTAAGATAATTAAAAAAAAAAGAAAGTAAATGTAAAAGTAAAAGTAAAAGTTGGGTGAACAAATCCGACGAATTGAAACAACCACCATTCAAAAAATAATACGGAAAAAAAATAAATAGTACGAAGAGACGTTAAACGAATGAATTTATTTCGTTAATTGATTTTAATTTATGTAACAACGTATTAAGACCAATTCTCAATTCTCGTCTAACCAAAGGGAATTTAAACTAACGTAAATTTGTAGGAAAAGAAAATAAAAGAATAGAAAAAAAGCAAATAGACGAAGAAGAAGAATAGACCTTCCTGTCACTGCGTGTCGAGTCGTTCGTTCGGATTTACAAGGAAGCGAGAATCGACAAGAGAAACGTAGAACCATTCGAGACACGTTTTACCTCACGTTAAGGAAAAGGGCTGGGGTGGGGTGGGGGGTAGGGGGGAATGGTGGTTTCCTTGCTGAAGCGACCTAATTTGTCCAGGGAATTTGGTAGTCTGTGTGAAGACGTCTCTGTCTCCACGGCTTTACTCTTATCCTTCTTCCTTTCTTCCTTACTTACTTACTTACTTACTTACTTCCTTCCTTTCTTCCTTCCTTCCTTCCTTTCACCCTTTTTTTTTCTTTTTTTTTCCTTAACAACCCACCCCTTGTATTTTTCTTTTAACTTTTGTCTTTGTATTTCAACCCTTTCACCCCTTGTATTCTCGTTTTCTTCGTTTTCTTCTTCTTCTTCTTCTTCTGTTTCTGCTTCTTCTGCTTTTGTAACGATACCTATTGAAAAGAAAGTACTTACTATAGAAGAACAATGGTGGCTACAGAAAATAAATGACACCTTCTTTGTCGTCTATGAGAATCCGTTTCATCGAAATAAAAATTAAAGTTAATGAAGAATTTGATATAGATATAGTAATTAAATCTATTGTATGATATACAATCGTCGTTTACGAATTATACGTTTAAACACATTTTTCAAAATCAATCGAATTATTTTATCTACGAAAGATCAAAATAATATTTGGATATATGATTAAATGTGTATTTTTTTTTTTTAAAGACATTATAATACCGTAGCTTTATTTATTTTTCATTTCTACTTATATTTACGCGAATAAACAAATAAGTAAACTTAACGTCAATTTTGCGATATGAAAATGTCTTTAAAACGTATTTATAAAAATATAAACGTGCATAATAAATATTTTTATGAAAGAAAATAGTCATACGAATTAATCCTTTTTTTAAAAACATTGGAAAAATAAGCTCCGAGCAAATAAGTTTCTTTTAATATAATGTTCTTTCAAATTTGAAATCTTTTCATATTACACATTTCTTCTTCTTCTTTTTTTTTGTTTTATTTTAAATCTTTTTTTTTTTATTCGTGTAACACAGCTCTCGCAAATGACACGTCAGAATGTTTCGACGTAATATTTTTCCACACAGAAATGTAGATAGGTAGGTAGGTAGGTAGATAGATAGGTATATCCTATCCGCGAAGCTACTTGGTATGTCAAAAGGGAAAAAGGGTCCAGCCCTCCGGAGGCATTGGGACGAGATCATTGCGAGCTTTTGCAAAGGAGAACACTCCGACTCTGACGACGCAAACTCAACGACACAGGCTTCGATTTTTCTTTATTTTTATGTCCGTCGTCATCGTCAGACATCTCGCGAATGAAATTCATTCAGAATTTTCCAATTCGATGGTGAAAAGAAGATAAATTAAAAGTTTTATATTTGTCAATATAATATATGGGATGTTCATGAATAAAGGGAGACTATTTATTTAACTAATGGATAATTACGTTCTTTCTTTTTGTTTTTTTTTTTTTTTTAGTATATTTTTTAATTAAAAATATAAAAGGAACCATTTTGCG
>NW_014569616.1:656043-659825 GCF_001313835.1 Polistes canadensis
TATGTATACACAATTTTTCGCGTTTAATCCTACATACTTTCTAATCGATTATATTCTCCTGTCGACACGTTTACAAAATTTATCGAAATTTCAATTTTTTGATTTGCGAAAAGCGATGACACGTTTTTTTCTTCTTTTATTTTCTTTTTCTTATCGAGAAATTTGTATGGAACGAGTCATTAATGCAAGGGTATTTGATGATAGTTAGAAATTATTTAACTCAAAAGTGAACACGTTGATATTAATTCTTATTTTGGACATTTCTTGATTGTTTTTATAATTTAATACATTTCAAATAGATTACTTTTTGTTATTATATTAATATTCGCTTTATAGTACCGTCGAAGTTGGAAATCAGTCATTTTTAATGCATTTCATGCATTGATAACAATTACTAAGATGCACAATTTACAGCATTGCATTCTCTGACATTTTTTGAACTTTACATGCGAAATTTATAATTCGAAAAGGTGTTTTACGCGTTGACAAATGAGTGTACTTTAATTTAATATAAAAATCATTAAAATCCATTTGGTAAAAGTATAAAAAATATTTACCAAAACATTTCAATGAATTAGCAAAGTTGTACAATTTACAGTATAGCAATCTCTGATATTTCTTTGAAAAGTTTCTGTAATTATTTTTTATATTAAGAGTGAATAGATTTTAATGACTCTTATATAAAATTAAAGTACACCCTTTTTCCTACGTGTAAAATACCTGATCGAGTTATAAATCAATTTGCAAAGGTTCATGCTGTATTTTCTAGACATTAATTAGACAGATATTCATAGAAATTTCCATGGAAATCTGTATCTTTTGTTCCCTATCGTATCGGAAGATACACAGGTTTAAAACGAAATGTTTTTTACCTGTATGGGTTGTTTTGGGGGGTGTGATTGCGTCGGGCCTTTGCTCGAGGATTTATACTTTTCAATGTTGTTTAAAAAATAATTTGATATTCTATAGAATATTAAAGTATTATGTTCAATGCTTAGGAAAAACTGTAAGAATTCTTCTATTTCCGACTTTATCGGAATGCTCTTTGCATTGATGAGAATGCCGAGGAATTACTAGCAATGACTGATTTCTGGCTATGACGGTAACATATATTACTCGTGATTATTTTATAATAATTTATTAATGTAATATAATACAATATAATTTGATATTAATACAATTAATCTTTTACTTAATTATTTTATAAATATTAATTAATGAAATACACACACAGAAACACACACTTTTTATGTATATAAAAGAATATTGAATAACCAATTAACGTTGCGTATAATTTCTCATTTGAAAAGTTTTTAATACAATTAAATCTTCTTGATTAAATTTCTAATTTCTAAAGAATTTCAATAATTTTCATCTTTATCATAATTATCCTTTGATATTCAATCAAACCTTTTAATCATATTCTCATAAATGAATCCTCCCCCACCTCTCTCTCTCTCTCTCTCTCTTCTCTTTACAGCAAATTTCAATTATGGTTTAAAGCAATTGATTTAACAACCCTTAAGAATGATATATTACAATCATCTCTATATTCTATTATTTTAACAATGATCTTACGATCATTCGAACGAATCGTGAGGAAACATAGCGAGTGGGTTAAACGGGACGGGGTGGGAGGGTGGTGTATAAGAAATAAGAGAGGTATGGGGGTGGGTGGGGGTATGGAGAGGGGGTTGGTTCGGTGCGGTATTCGCGTGTTGCGGTGCCGCGTGCCGCGGACAGGTAGACCGGAATATTTATAGTTGCCGTTCTCGGTACGGTACGTGGAACGTACATCATGCGCGTGGATATGCCTTATGTTACGTTCTCACGTTATCGCGTGGCGAACGGATCCAGTCAGCCCTTTTCGAGCTTAATAAAGTCCTCCGTTGAGAGCTTCCTCATGGGAGAAACGTCGAGTAACGATCCCGAGTGATAACCTCTTCCCCAAGCCCAACCCCATTTCTCGATCCTTTCCCTGTCTTATTCTCTATCTTCTCCAACTTAATCTATCCCTTCGAATGCTAAACGATTTTGTTCCCTTTTTCAAGGCCAATACTTTTCATATAGGCTGGTAAAGTAAAAGAAAATTTTCTTACGACAAAAATAATCTAACCACCTCAACTGAATTTTGGTTTAGTATCTTAGGTGTGGATTTACAAATCTAATGTTTTAGCATCATTTTGTATAAGAGGGTAAAGGTTTCTACTTAAGGGATTTGTTTTAATAAATATATATTGGTTTGGGAATTATATGATTGTGGATTTGAAATAAGATGGAAAATTTACTAATTCGATTAGGTACTGTTTTGTCGATTATCTTTTTGCCATCGTTCAGGTAAATGTTGTAATATAATATAATTCTTTTGAACATTTGTGCGAGACCATTAGTGATAAGAATACATGAAGTTTAAACGTTAATAATATTCATAACACGCGTAATTTAAATAAATATATATTATAAATATTAATAAACGAATAATAATATATATTTATCTATCTATTCTTATTAAATCTGTGAAAAAGTTATATAATCCTTTTTTATTTTTTTTTTTAAATAAGATAAATGTTATCCAATATAGAAAAATTTAACACCGTGTAACAATCGATTCAGTATTGGTTATATATATATACATAGATATATTATCGAAGCTAGTTTAAAATGAAACTATTATTGGAGAACCGTATGGGGGATGATTATTCGAAAGAAGAAATCTACCGGAATAACAGTCAAATCGGTATTTGAACTTCTCATAGAAATCATTTTCCCCTTTAAAGATAGAAAAGAACGGTTGAGAAAGCGTAAAATGCTAAAACTACCATTGTAACAGCAGATTTAGCGTTAACATTTTCTCGAGGAATGTAATACTCAGGAACCAAGCTAGCTAGCTAGCTAGCTAGCTACCTACCTATGGGAGAAAAAGGGTAATAGATGGTACCAGTATCTCGTCAAGGGAAAAGGAGAAAAGACAATGCAGTAGAATAGTGAAGGTAAGAGAGAATAGAAGAATAGTAGTAGTAGTAGTAGTAATAGTAGAACAGTTGACTGTATACCGTGATGGTGGACGTGTGCTGTAAAATGGACTTGAAATTCAGTGCTAGGATAAATCTCACGGACGAAATGTCTCCTGGTATCTAACGTTCAGATAAATACAAGAAGACAAAGAAAGATAGAGATAGATAGAGAAGGGAAGGGCTGAAAAAGGGGCTAGGTGGGTGGGGGAAGATGTGGGTGTAGGTTGTGGGTACCTGTCGTGATCTCAACTCGAGATCTTGATGCCGAGAGAAAACCGCAAGGATCCCTCTGACTGTTCTGCTATCCGCAAGAAAGAAAAGGGATGAAAGGGGATGAAGGGGGATGAAAAGGGGAACGTAGAGTACTTTGGTTGACAAGAATGTAGGAAGTAAAGGCAACTTCCCAACACAATACCATCATCATACATTCACTCTTTCTACCCCCATCACATGCATTTTCAAATAACGACGATTTAGGTTTGGTTACTCACCATAGTTCTATCCATGGTCTCTCTGTGTATATTCCACTTTCTGCTGGTCCCTTTATCAAGACCGCGTGTGTAGAAATATCTATATATATATATATATAAGTTGTGTATACACGCTGGTGGTATTATACATAGGATTTGTGGATACCAATTGTACGAACTAAAATACTTTTCATTATAATTACAATTACCTTTTGTCGTAATCGTGGTCGTTTAAAATAAAGTTTCAATGTTTTTAGATTCTTGTTCTTGTTTTTTTTTTTTTTTTTTTTTTTTTTTT
>NW_014569616.1:659846-662381 GCF_001313835.1 Polistes canadensis
CCAATTGTACGAACTAAAATACTTTTCATTATAATTACAATTACCTTTTGTCGTAATCGTGGTCGTTTAAAATAAAGTTTCAATGTTTTTAGATTTTTTTTCTTTTTTTTTTTTTTTTTTTTTTTTTTTTTTTTTTTGTTATTAACTCGAGAAACGTTAATACGATAATCTGTTGAAACTCTTCTTGATTTCTATCGTAACAAATGGTTAAAATTGCATATAACGAATTATTCTTATAGGTTTTACTTTTTTTAGAAAATATAATGTATATTAAAAATAGGATTATGAATAGAGTTATAAAAGGAGAATGAGTATAATATATATATATTATAGTTTGAAATGATATTTTTTTCTATGGCTTTTCTTAGAAACTTCTTTAGCAACGTCTGACTACATCGTAGGTCTCCACTACTTAGACTTGGTCAATACCAACTCGAACTACCGAGTTGGTTCTTTCGCGTAATCCCAACGGCTTCTATTTGTGTAAAGAAATCTCTCTCTCTTTATTCCTTCCTTCCTTTCTTTCTTTCTTTCTTTCTTCCTTCCTTTCTTTATTTCTTGTGCGAGGGAAGTTCGGATAATCGAATTCTACGTCGCAAATTTTGCAACACTTTCCTCACACTTTAACGACCCACGTTGAATCGATGATCCTCCTTCTTGAGTAGAAGTTTCTTTCCTTTGCTTTTCTTTATATATATATCTTTGGATTTCTTCCCTTTCAAGTCAGCCCTTCTCTTCTCGTACTGCTGTTGCTGTTGCTGCTGTGTATTTCGAGTACGTGATTGCACACGTAAAGTTCAAGCCATGCCATGCCAAACCAAGCCATGGGAAAAACGTTCAGAGAAAAGATTTTCGAAGATTGTGACAGTGCACACACAACAAGTGACTTCGATGAGAAAAGAGAAAAAGGGTGGAGGGTGGAGGAAGGGGTGAAAGGAGAATTCTACTTGATAAAAATAAACATTACCTAACTCGATATGATTCTTATACGAGAGTTCTAACGAATATAAAAAGGAATAAAGTTTGAACAAATGATTAAATAAAATGAAATGAAATTTACCACTTATCGTTAAGGTTTTCTTGATTGTTTTTCTTATAAATTCGTTAATAATGTTAGCTTGTTTAATCAATATTGATTTATTGTTTCGATTTTTCATCATTTGTTAGTAATAATAATTAGGTTTAGTCATGTGTAATAAGTTTATAATTGAAATTGTTTGATAAAAGTTACTTGAGATAATCTAATAATTAATATTATCTCTGATTTTATAAAATTATTCTGATTATTTGATGATTCAATAAGATCTATTTCTTTGGATTCAAACTGCGATACTTGCACATTATAACTATTACGCTTGCAGTTGATATTAATGCAACTATTTGCCGTTATGGCTGTTATATTCCTATTATGCTTCGATGAATATACTACGCTAATCTTTACCTTGGAAATGTCTATACTAATTTCGTTCACTAAGGATAATTTCTCTAAAGATGAAGTTTGAGTTTCTGCTATTCGCATTTACATTTTTCAACGTCACCCTGACAACTTCTTTAAACATCAAGTAAGATTTAATCTACAATACAACAAACAAATGAAATATCTGATACGATAATAAAATTGACAAGTTTTACGGAATATATTTAACGATATAAATATACACTTTATTTAATTCTTAATGTGTGTGTGTGTGTGTGTGTGCAACACATAAAAAGTGAAAACAATTCTCCATCCTAGATAATATTATTTTCTTTTACGTTATATACATTTCGAAATAATAAATTATACGAAGATGATAAATGTATTATATTCATACATTTATAAAATTATTATCAATTGCATTGTAATCCTTTGGTAATTCGAATTGAAGTAGTAGGGACGAGTCGAAAGAGAAAGGTTAGAAGTTGAACGAAAAAAAAGAAGAAGAAGAAGAAAGAAAGAAAGTAGTAACGGTGACACGTAACGACTAACATGAGAAGAAAACTTTGTAGAAAACGCCACATGGGTGAGAGAAACTTAGAGAAGAACTTCTTTACGTCTGTGCTCGTTAAAAAGAAGATTCGTTGAAAGTTGCACGACTTGCTTGCTTCCTTCCTTCCTTCCTTCCTTGCTGTTTCCTTGCTAGCTAAGGTAAAGTAAGGTAAGGTAAGGTAAGGTAAGGTAAGGTTTAAGGTATGGTAACTTTCATGCGCGATCTTAAGAAGCTTTAAAAAATTACCTTACTTTACCCGCGAGACATCTTAATAATGAAATCCTAACGTACCGAATGGAAGAACGAGAAAGAAAGATAGAAAGAAACAGAGAGAGAGAGAGAGAGAGAGAGAGGAAGAGAGAGAGAGAGAGAGAGAGAATGTGAAATTAGAATTAGAAATGTTTAATCCCCGTTTAGGGACAAATGCTCGAATATTCACATAAACGTAAAATTCAAATAATTTCTTTTTGTAAATTTCATATTTATCATCCTACAAAAAATCTTTCTGATAACATAATAAATAATTTAATCAGTTATTTCTCTCGTCCAAAAATAAAATTCTTAA
>NW_014569616.1:663556-665838 GCF_001313835.1 Polistes canadensis
CTTTTTTCTTTAAGTAGACATACATTTTTATTTTTATTTTTAATATTCGAAACACAAAACATCTAAACTTCGTTATTTATTAATCCGTTATAATTTAAACACTCAACAAAATTGTTTCAGTGTTAGTTTAGACTAATAAACATAACGAAGTGTAGATATTAAGTTCTACTTCTTTTTTTGATATCCAAATTTCCTTTGATACCTTCTTATTAAGAATAATAAATTATAATATATATGTGTGTATAATTTCTTTATAAATTTCATATTTATCATCCTACAAAAAAAACACTCTCATAACATAATAAATTATAATATATATACATGTATGTTTTACATTGTGAAAGATCGAAATTGGATAATGTCAAGAACCACCTGGTCGTTTGTCAAGATATACCAAATACCTCGATTAAATTTCAAATATTTGTTTTTATTCTTATACAATATAATATTTCGAAAATCCACTAAACCATCGTTATAAAAGGATAATAAAATAATAGGATCAATGCGTTTAATCGTTTAAAACTATCAGAAATATTAAATTATTACGTTTGACCAACGAGAAAATAAAAACCAACAAATATATTCGGGTTGCAATATATATATGGGGGAAGTGTTTATGGTAGAAAATCGAGCCACTTGAGAATAGGAAAAGTTTATCGCGTAACGTTACGCGCATATCACCGGGACGAATTTACTTCCGAAAGACGTTAACTTTTTACAACGTTTTCCCAACGTTTTCGCTCCCCCCCCAAGTTTACGTGGGACAGTAAAAATACGATAAGCTTTTCTAACGCCATAGAAAAAGGAGATATATATATATATATACATGGGGAAGAAGAACGGGGTATAAGGGGGAAGCAGCCCAGCTATCGTTCCCCGGATGTCACGCCGTTTGAAGATAACTTTTTAACACGAACGTGGCCTTCGCGAGACACCAAACATCTGATGGGAGGGAAGGGGGTATTGTGGGGAAGGGGGGTAGGGGAGTCCTCTTCCTCTTCCTCTTCCTCTTTTAACTGCAACTTTATAGCCACATTTATCTTATACTGTTGCACATGATGTGAACGGAAAAGATGGACACTTTTCGATAGAAAATCAAATAGTTGTTTATACGTTGAGAACACACACACACACATACATGCGAAATGAAAATACAATGATATTTCTAAATTGATTCATATTGTGATTAATATTTAAAAAATTTAACATTAGGGAGGTAACAAGAAAGAAGGGGAACAAAGGGGTTTATTTAATATATAATAATATATATTATAAAGTATATTATATTTTGTTTCTCGGTTAAATATTAGATTATATTATTATAATATTAACTAATGAATATGATTAGTATTAAAAAATTAGCACACACAGTTGATACAATAAGGGGATAATAATTGTATTTATTCTTTAATTTTCCATTGAAAAAATCAAATTGTATTATTAGAATATTAACGAATGAATAAAATAAATAAATTTGTTTGTTTTATTTATCTAATTATAGTTAAAAGAAAATGTAATTCTATTTGTATTCGTAAAGTAAATAGTTACTTTTACCCTGACGAACATAAAAATAAGAAGTGGAAAAAGATGAAGAAGAAGAAGAAGAAGAAGAAGAAAAAAGATACATACATACATACATATATTTCTTTTTTTTGTTCTTCTTAACACGTTTTATTTCAACGAAAAAAACATTCTCTCTCGGTGGGGTAGGTAAGGTGAAACACGGTATATATACTTCAGATAAGTAAGTACCGTAATGAGCTAGTTTTCGTCGTGTAATTACTCAGTAATTTCCTTCTTTTTTTTCTCTCTCTCTCTCTCTCTTTTTTTTCTTTCTTTTCTTTTTTTTTTTGTAATAAGTACACTTTTTTCATTGCAACGTAACTATACATATATATTCTCATTCCACGAAGGAATTAATAATTTTCGTATAACGTTAGAATACGTACTATTGTGGGGACGAGGCATGATGTTGCATCTGTTAGGCCTCAGCCGATGGGCAATAGCTCGTGCAGCGCGGGTGATTTGTTTATTTGGCCGAATGTTGATGTGTGTGTGTGTGTGCATGTGTGTATGTTTGGTGCATGACCAGCGCAATGAGTCGTTGCTAGGAGGAAAAGAAAAGACAGAGTCGTTAGCCGATCATTGAGACGAAAAAACGTAAAATCGTGAATGAGTTAAATTTTGAGGGTATATTTATACATGTTTTGAGAATAAACAGTAAAATTTTTGGAATAATATATTAAATATTTTTGAAATAACACGCGATCTCCGGCGGCGCC
>NW_014569616.1:666488-668334 GCF_001313835.1 Polistes canadensis
AAAAAAAAAAAAATCGATTTTTTGAAAATTTCACACTAGGTGTGCCCCTTAAGTTATAATTTCGTTAAGTCGTTCAAGTCGTTTAAGTCGTTGTTCATTAAGTCGCTTAAGTTGTTATTTTGTCGAAGTCGTTTAAGACGCTATATTTCAAAACCGTATTATTCGTGTAACTTTTAGATTTTAAGACGTTCCGTTTGTTGTTACAATTCCTGTTATTTTAACAAGCATTTAAACGTTTTTATCATAAAGATATTTTCCTAAAATATACACTAACAATATTTATCATTAACCCTTTCTTTTGCTTCCTCACACCTGATCCTACACTATTGTATAATATCACTTGAAAGAAAAAAAAAAAAAAACCATAAAAAATAAAATAAAAAGAAAAGTAAAAGTATTTAAATATAATATAAAAAGATAAACAAACGATACGAGAGAGATATTCCTTTGTCGGGTTGGGGTATCTGTTCTTTTCATTCAAAAAATAATTCTTTAATTTTCATCGTGTATAATCTATATCTTTTAACACACCACGTACACATATACATATATATATATATATAGGAACACAAGGCCCAGGCTAATTAACGTCAATAAAGTAATTCTCATTTCACGGACTGGTTTTAATGAAAAGCGTGCGGGTGAACGGCGAGCAAATGAAATTTTCCGTGTCTGCCGTGCGAATGGTACCGGACAAAAAGAGAAAAACAAAGAGAGAAAGAGAGAAACGAATAAAAAACAAAAGAGAGAGAGAGAGAGAGGAGGAAAAAAATTGTCGAGAATAGATAGGAGGTATAGGTATATGGGATGCGATAGAAAGAAGAGAAATAAAGGACGGAAGGAAACAAATAGAGAAAAGAATAGGGGAACAATGAACGGGTAGAAGGGTTGAAGGAGGGGGGAGGGAGGGGGGGGAGAGTGGATCGTTGATTTTCACACTAGAGGCTCGTTAAAAAGTCTGGTAACTGTCCTCCCGTTGTCTCGCATTTACTGGCTTAGTTTTCTTTACTTCGTAATCGTGCATCAAGTCAATTAATGCAAACAATCAACAAACGTAAATTATTTTCAAGTTGTACGTATCTGGGATTAAAACAAAAAAAAATAAAGATCAAATTGGAAAAACATCTATCCTTTTCCTCTCTTCATTCTACTGACTAAACTACCCCCCACTACCGGCACCACTACCATATCATCCCCCGTCGTAGAAAATAATTGATATATAGTAACGTTCACTTCACGGTATACGCGTGATAATTATTTATCACTTTTATCGAAACTGATTCGATTAAACGCTACTCGGGTAAACCATGATCGATAGGTACCGTTTTCCTTATTTAATGAATTTTAATCGAATCAATTCGTTTCCCTCCTCCCATTTTCAGTTATCGCCGATTCGATATTCAAAACAGTATCCTCTCAGTTTCCGAAAATCAGCATATTATTCCATGAGTTTAGTGTTTTATTATTATGATGTAGTTATTAATCGAATGGAAATATATATATATCATGTTTTCAATTATTTTTACTTCTACTCAAAATTATTAAAATAAATGATATTATATATATATATATGAAAGTGAATTTTGTTTTGGGGTAAATGATTTGTTGGAAAAGAGATATTGAGTGTTGAAAAGGTTGTTTTGAAAGGTTGAAAAGCATATAAAAGATATAGGTGAATTTTGAGGATGTAAATGAATTTAATATAAATATATATTAAAGAATATATATTTCTTATATATTTGTTTTTTTTTTTAATTGAAAACGATATGTTGAGAGTTGAAAAAAAGTTGAAAGGTTGAAAAATATAATAATAATATTACATAATAATAATAATAAAAATATAATA
>NW_014569616.1:668741-670849 GCF_001313835.1 Polistes canadensis
ATAATAATAATTTTGTGGATAAATTATTTACGAAGATGGTAGAAATTTTTAAATATTTCTCATATCTTTTATATTTTGTTTGTTTAAATTGAAAAAGATATGTTGAAAGTTGAAAACGTTGAAAGGAGGATACTTTTAGTAACTAACTAACGTAGTAGCCGTCAGTAGGAGATCTCTTAAGATCGACCCTGGCCTTTACCCGTTAGCTCGACCTCTTTAACGTCCTTTTTTTCCTCTGACTACCTTTCCACCACCCTTTCCTCTCCTATCTTTTCTATCTTTCATCTTTTTCTCTTTTCACCCTTTTGTTACAGAGTCGAGCCACGTAACTACTCTGACGGTTTTCCTCGTAAAAAGAAAGAACTCACCTCGGCAACCGTCGAATTAACGCGTTCTCTCTCTCTCTCTCTCTCTCTCTCTCTCTCTCTCTCTCTCTCTCTCTTTCTCTTTTACCTTTACAGATATATTTTATTCTATTCATTTTTGCTTCGTGGTTTTAAACTTACTGTCCTAACTTTTTGTTCTCCCCCATTTATACGAAATATTATCTTTTACTCATTTATTTATTTCTTATCGATGCTTATCCAATTTTACGTAACACACATAAAATTAAATTAAAATCAAATATGTATTTAATATATAATATATAATTTATTAACATATTTAATTGTGTTACCTTATATTTTACATTAAAAGAAAAGAACTAAAAACAGGATATCGTGTAGAAAGATGAAATGAGTGAGTGTTTGTTGTGATAGTTATTGCAAGAATGTATCAAATAAAAAAAATATTGAAACAATTTTATATCTACTATTTATGTGTCTATGTGTTTATGTGTGTTTGTTTCTTTTCAAAAGCTACGAAATATTATATAATTTCGATAAAAAATATATACATATATATATATATATATTCAAATTCATCTTCTTATTTTCGAAAGTGTCGATGGTTTACGAAATAAAAATGCATAACATTTTGTTTGACATATATATATATATATATATACACGTGTATTTATTTTCAAGAAGATTTGTCGATAGAGATTTTGATTCGAATAACTATTTTACTATTTTATATCAATGACATATTTATTTGATTTGATTTTTATACCCTCCTTTCTTCTCGATTGTTCCAAGGGAATCACGTTTGTTCAAATCTATATAAAAAAAGTGAGAAAGAAAAAGAAAGAGAGAGAGAGAGAGAGAGAGAGAGAGAGAGAGAATATCTCATGGGAAAGATATTCGAGGAACGATAATATGTTCGGCCGATAATTCCCTCGTAAAATATCGAATCCTTAAACGGGTACAAGGAAATTTTCGAGCTTTCTCAGATGGGTACGTGTCGCGTTATGTTGACTCATGAAAGTGCTGCTTTACGGTAGGTCACTGAATTCATCTTCCTACCTACGTCCTTTTCCTTCTTGTTCACCTCTTACAATTCCCAATGGGGGATAAGGTATTGGAAACGAAGGGTAGCGTTCATGGCAGAAGGAAAATATCATCCTTTCCTTTTCTTGCTTACGTACTTGCTTTTTCCGTTCTACTACTACTACTACTATTACTACTACTACTACTATCTTTTCAAATACATATACATATATATATATCGAATATAAGAAAGCTTTATTCTTTACCGAACTGCTGTCGTTTTCTGATCTTGCCAATTTTCAGAAATGACGAACTTGGAATTCAAATTTTCTTCCTCAATCTTCCTCTCGTGTATATATATGTGTATGTGTGTGTGTATGTGTTTGTTATTTTTATATATTTATATATATATATATACGTGTCTGTAAGAGATACTAGAAAATTTCAGATCACGTATATGATATTTCTTATGATACAACAAAATGTACTAATATATATATATAGATATACGCGTGTTAGATCGAAATTCATGCGTATGCATTTTTGTAACGCATTAAAAACAGATCACGAGTTATATCTCGATTTCTATGTTTTATTCAAAATAAATATATTTTCAAGGGACAACATGATATTTAAAACTATTTATTTAAACGAATTGTAATTAATTTAATACTAAACGTAACGAGATTTAATATATACCTTAACAGTCAAATGATTCCTTTAAAAAAATTAAATTTTCAT
>NW_014569616.1:673904-675312 GCF_001313835.1 Polistes canadensis
TTAAATATTTAAGAGAAAATTTATTCAAAGTCATGAAAGGATTGAATTTGAATGAAAACGCAAATTTTCATTGATCCTCGTTTATAAATTCGTCTAAAAAAAAAAAAAAAAAAAAAAAAAAAGAAGATTATTACGATTTTAATCGAATTCAATCGATGCAAATCGACAATATTTATAATACCTTGTTGATATTATATATACATATACATATAGAATTAATTATAAGATTATTAATTGACAATTGAGTTATTCATAAAATGATTATATAATATATGAGGCAAATGGATACGAGAACTTGTAAATTATTTTTCTTTTTTATATACTTGTCGAATGAATATCTTTGCATAATAAACCAATACACACAGATACGTATATACAGAGAGACACATATACACTAACATACAACCAAATAGTATACATATATATATATATATAGGTAGAATTCATATACAAATTGCAATTGCGTGTATATAGAGAAAGATTATTTATCTACTTCGCGACACCTTGTACATATATATATATATATGTATATGAATGTGTATGTATATGGGTTTTATATAGCGCCAGGCGCTTATAAGGTCGACCTGTAAATGCGAGCCACGTTCTAGACGGCCTATTAATATGCCTTGCATAACGCGACCGGCTCTGTAAACTTGCCAACGAAGAAAATTGAATGAGCCTTGTTGTACGTTTAAGATACGACACGACACGACGGACTGTACTCCACGGTGTTTGTGTTGGTATTGTTGGTAATGGTGATATTATATTGCAACGCGTCAAAATAATATGTACGTTATTGAAAAATTAAAAAAAAGAAAAAAACAACAAGGATCAAAAATCAAATGAATCTTTATTTTGGATACTTTAGATTATCCATTTGTTTCTTTTTTTTTTCTTGTATTTCTTATATTTATCAAGATAATTAATAATACATAAGACACGTTTGTAATAATTATTTATTAATTAATTTAATATTACTTCTCTGTGTATGTGTGTGTGTGTCTATTAACTTTGGTATGGGTATTATTCAAGTATTTTCTAGATATTATTATTCCTTATATTTTTTAATTGATAATTTTAGATTAACCATTTGATTGTTTTTTTTTTTTTTTTTTTTTTTTTTTTTTTCAATTTTTTTTTTCATTTCTCGACAAAAAAAAGAAAAGCATTTGACAAAATGACTTATTAGTCAATTTAATAGTACTTCTTGTTTATTCATATATCTCTTTGTGTTACGTATTACTTCTTTTTCTCATAATACAATGTTAATATCTTTGATACGGATATTCAAGCATTTTCTAGATATTATTATTCCTTATATTTTCTTTCAACTCTTATTTTCTCTTACGTTTTACTGCTGAGATCAAAGAATCTCTCTTTCTCTCTCTCTCTCTCTCTCTCTCTCTCT
>NW_014569616.1:676772-685151 GCF_001313835.1 Polistes canadensis
TTCTCATAAATAGTAGTGGTGTGAGTTCATTGACGTTGAAATCCTAGCAATTCGTAGTTCATTGTCGTATCGAAATTCCTTCCTAAAGGAGATTCTAGCTTATCTCTATATGATGTTTGCATTGGGATAGACTGGTAAAAGCAATCAGTTCAATCTACAAACGGCATTTACACGGATCGTTTACAAGTCCCTTGTACCAGAGTACTCTTTCTCTTTCTCTCTCTCTCTCTCTAAAACGTTTCTGTTTCCTTCTCGCTCTTCGTTTACCAGAACTTACATGGATGATCGTTTACTGGTCTCCTGCGTGAGTACAACACACCCTTTACCTTTTGTTATCCTCGCACTTGCTATACAATATCCATAGCGAATATTATCCGAAGCAACGATCTCAACAACCATAAAAGGAAAATAGAAAGTCCGAAGGTACAGAAGTATACTTATTATACAACTCCACTACACTTACGTATACATATTATTATTATACAAATTATATATATTAATACAAAATTATTGTGAGTGGTTTTGTAATAAAAATTTATAACAATATTTATTGTATTTTTAAATCATGAAAATGAACGTTTGATCTCATCATAAAATAAAAATGAAATCCAAATATGTTATCGATTTAAATAATAGAATTTTAGAATGAATCGTAGACAAGTGTTCAAAACGTCAAGTTTCTTGTTTGTTGATGGTTAACACTTTCACGTAGACATCTTCTTCTTATTCAGGTAAGAAATACACGCAATGCAGGTACACTTGGTGGTCCGATTTTCTCTATGTGTTCACGATGTTCCTTCCACTATACGAACACCACCACCACCATCATCTTTTATTTCACGTTACCTGAAAGGTAAGCGAGAGCTAAGATTAGTTCAAGCTTCGTAAGTCGTTTGCGCTTTTACGTAGCAATGTACTTTCCAAGACGAATTCATCAAAGTCAACTACCACCAAGTTGGGGCTAAAGCTTTTGGATGGGGGGAAACTGTACTGGTGGTGGTAGTGTGGTGTGGTGTTCAAGTTAAGAAGGGATGAAACGTTATAGTTCACACGTACACGAAACTACCCTACTTTCGAGTTAATAAACTCGCACTTTTACACTTCTCTCACCTAGCTTTCTTCTTCGGCTTCCAAACTGAACTTATTTGTTCGTTGAATATACTACGGTTTTATCTTCCTTTTTTTCGGGAGGGGGTGGGGTGGCAGAAGGCAAAGGAAAAGGGAGGTTAAACTTCGAGCAATATATTTTCAAAGAAACGTTCGAATTGAGTTTGTTGTTGTCCTGTTTTTCCATGACCTCTTTTCTCTCTCTCTATCTCTATCTCTTCTTGTAATTCTTTTTCTCGTGAATTAGATAAAAAATAATTTGTTTTATTGGAAATGGTTTAATTTGTAATAACAGGTAAGACTTTTATTAATCAGAAATATAATATATTACACACACACACACATTGTTCGATTTAATTTGATATTTATTTATTAAGAAAATATGTATAATACTAGGGGAACAATAAAAGTAAAGAAAAGATAATGATATCGTTTACAAAGTAGATTAATTAATAATTGTTATAAGAGATAAGCAAAAAAGAATCCTATATTAAGGAATTATTTTTTAACCCTTAAAAAGTGATTTGAAAATAGGTGAAATGATAAATGTGGGTTAAGTGAAACTAAAAATCAATTTAAATCTCATGATCGAGTTTAAAATCGAAAAACAAAAATGATTATATTCTATATTAGATATATTTGTTTTTAATTATAAAAGGAAAAAAATCTACATTTTAATTTGTTCAAAAAAAGGATAGAACAATAAGGAGTGAAGGAATGCAATTCAAAAATAGATGCATGAAAATAAAAATCCCGTTTTAAGAACGTGACTTAGTTCTTGTTATATTTATATAAATCTTTAATTTGAAATAAATATGTATATTTAACATTATTATTTTGTTGATTAAAATATACAATCTTTTTGAAATATATTCCACGTTCTTTTTCCCAAACTTCGTTTACCTAATTCTATATCAGGTTTATTCTCGTACAATAAATAAATAAATAAATAAATAAATTTTGATAGATCGCGAGAAATAAAGTGTTATTATTATACGATTTACGTTTATTTCTCGTATAAATTCATAAATGTACACACATTTAATACGTTATACTTCCCAATAAGAAAAGTTACATCAATTCTTTCGATCTATCATTTCTTTTTTTTTTTTTCTCCAGACTCAATCGAAACTAATAAATAATTTTGTTATTCATTATGTCGTTGTTAAGGGGTTACATGGGTTTACACCGGGAAAAAATAGCATATTTTCAACAATTTTTTTTTCTATATAAAAAATGGAATTCTTATTCAAACTTTTTATAGTATTTAAGATACATATTTAAAGAACATTTTCTGAATTTTTCGTTGAAAAATATTTTAAACTCAGCCATTGCGACGTCATTTCCGGTGATCCCATCGAAAAAAAGTGTTTTCGCGTTGAAAGCAGAACTTATAAACGGTGGGGGTTTTTCTGTTGAAAAAATAGGGTCTTTTAGTGAATACTTAAAACTAGAAACTGGACGAAGGAAAAAGAAAAAAATTGAAATTTGGATTGTTGGCAACGTTTTTAGCAAGAACATTCAAATTTCGCAACAATTTGCACCACATTTTGGTTTCTTAAAATTCGATTTTATGAAAGAAACGAAAATCCTTCATCCAAGTCCTTGTCAATAGTATCACGAAGATGTGTAGCAAATTTCATCAAAATCGGTTAAATAGTTTTCGAGAAATCTTGACAACCGACTTTAGAAAATGCGTTTTAAGAAAAACGCGTTTAAAGATTTGAGTGCTGGTATAAGAACCATTAAAGAGTGGAACTTTGCAGGGCTCTATCTTTAAAACTACTACTCCTATCGTTTTCAAAATTGAATACAATATTCTAGATGAGTTGTAGAATTGAAAAAAAAATAAAAAAAAAAAATTTTTTTGAAAGTCCCAAACCCATGTAACCCCTTAAATAAAATATCCCGTAGATTCGTTTGTCAGTCTGTCCGCGCGCGCGCGCGCGCGTGTGTGTGTGTGTGTGTGTGTGTGTGTGTGAATGGAGAAAAAATAAAGAAAAAAAAAAAAAGAAAGAAAAAAAATAGAATACAGGGGAAATGGGAGAAAATATTCGTGAAGTTTAGAAAAGCTTTTGGAGGATGGGGTTGCGTGTAATCGAAAAGTGGGCGGTAGTAGAATGTGTGTCTGCTTTTTCGAAGGAAGTATATTCCTTTTTTTCCTTCTTGTGGCTTACCGAAGGGTCGAGCAGGGAGGGAGGGGAGGGGAAGAAAGGCCACTCGTCCTCCTGGCAGATGCCGTGTCCTTCGTCCTTTTCGAGATCGTTTCGACTCGAATACGACTTTTCTATCTTTTTTTTTCTTTATTTCTCTCTTTCATCGTCTTTTTTCTTTTTTCTTTTCTTTCTTTCTTTCTTTCCTACTGTCTATTTCAAGTCATCGTATAAAAGAGGGCAAAAAAAATATAAGAAAAAACGATAGAGTCAGAAAAGGGGGAGGAAAGTAATATAATAAAAAGAAGAAGAAGAAGAAAAAACAAAAGAAATGAGACCAAAAAATATTTCGAATCGTTTTTATCCTTCTATTCGAACAATTTCATTGATGATTTGAAACCGATAACCAATACTATAATCGATCTATTGTTTTTTTATTCGAACAAAATAAAGGTTTAAAAGTAGCGTGAAACGATATTGTTGTTGTTATTGTTGTTGTTGTAATTGTTAATTATTATTGTTATTGGAAAAACGTTTGATTTTTCTTTCTTGTCTTATTTTCGACAAGTGGGGAGTCTTCCCCCCAGTAATAACGACATAATTCGTAAGGGCTGTTTCTCTTTCTTAAAAGATCGTAATAAACGGGATACCATGGACGTTCCCATTGAATCCACCTCTTAACGACCCCATAAGCACGAACGAGACGTAATAGGATATACCATTATGTGGATTCAGAGAAAGAGCAAACACGGAAGTTCTGATCTTCTGAGTTTTTATACACACATATATATATATATATATATACAACAGCCACTACTACCACCATCACCACCACCATCGTTGGAATTGTACAAACTTCATTAACTTTTTTATTATTTTTTTTTTTTTTTGTTTTTTCATTAGATATATTTAATAAACTAATGTGTTCGTTCACCGGGATGTAACAACGCATCGTTGATTATTCAATATACACGAATTGTAATTATTAGTTAATCAATTTTAATTTGATTAATCAAATTTATATTTCAAATTTATATAAACAAAATAAAAGAAAAGTTAAACTCGATCGATGTCGTGTAACGTTTTGCAATCATTTTTCTTCCATATTAATTATTCTTTTTCTATTTACAGGTAATGAACGAAAAGAACGATTGAATATTTTTATTCGACGTGTGACACACAGAGAACAAACCTCTGACAAACAAACACCAAAGTGAGTAATTATACTTTATATAAATAAATAATACACACACACACACATACAAACCACAAAAATATCATTTAATTTTTATTACCATATCCAACATTAAGATATTTGTTTAATAATACGAGTAAGAGAGTGAAACAGATAAAACGGTATATCGAAAAGAGAAGACAAAGAGAAAGAGAAAGAGAGTAGGTAGCTTAAAAATTTCCAAACTTTACGAAGTATAATATATATTATAAGTTGTGCCGAGTCGTCTACTAGCAGCAATTTCCCTCAATTCTAATTATTTTATCCTACTTCTAGAACTAAATTCTCTATTCGCAGAGGATATACGCAATGCTAATTCGTCCGGTCTAGCCATTTTGCATTCCCTATTTCGGTTTAGGAACTACTGCAAAAGTGGACTTTAAACGTAGTCTAGAGGTTCACTTACTCATCTACTCTCTCTCTCTCTCTTACTCTCTCTCTCTCTCTTTTTTACTATCTCACTCGTTCATCTTCCTATTCAGTTGCACACACACAATTTTATCTATCTCTCTATCTCTCTCTAGTTTCGGATTATACACGAGAGTAGTAGTAATAGTAGTAGTAGTAGTAAAAGAAGAAAAGGAAAGGAAAGGAAGGGTAGTAGGAATCGTTACGGTATATCTCGTTCCTTCTTACACACACACACACAACACATACACATACACACACACACGTGTATATATTTTCTATCTTTATTTTTCTCTGTGATGCGGCTGCTGCGTTTCCCGGCTTTCGTCGGCAGATGTATTTCACACGATAACGACTTTAGTTACGGTGTCACTCCTCAGGACCGGGCCGTGACATCTGGTAGGCCGGCCGTATAATAGAAAATTCTCTTTCTCTAAATTCCTTTTTTTTTTTTCTTTTTTTTTTTTTTTACCCTCTCTCTCTCTGTCTCTCTCTTTCTCTCATTTTATCTCTATCTTTTCACGCTTGCGGTGACCGACCTTGCGGAACGAATTTTAGGAAAGGGCCAATAGGAAATTGGCGAATCGAAAATGTTCCAACCACCGTGACCACCATCGACGAAGCGTATTAAATGAAACTGAGATGATGACCCTTCTTAACTCCCCTTCCCCTATTTTTTTTTTCTTTTTTTTTTTTTTTTTTTCTTCTTTTTATACTTTATATCGTTAAATATATATTCGAAGAGGGGGAAGAGAGATTACGTCACTGAAAAAGTTTATCTGTTTTTTTCTTCTAATTTTTTTTCTCATCTCATCGTATTTATTTAATTTTAGATATATATATATAGTATAGTGTTTTAAATATTACACAAAAATGTATGTCTGCTTAAATAAAAAAAAGACGCTAAACTTTAGAGATTAAATTGCTGAATAAGTCCCAATAAAGTGACGAAACGTTAAATTAATCAAAACGAAGTTCTAGTTCTTTTGAATATTCAAATTCCGTACGATACCCCTATTTATTAATAATTTTATTTTTCGACGAGAGACAAGAGAAACAACTAATTGAATTATTTTCCATTTTTATTTTTCCCATTTTTTATTTATTATTTTTACGATAATAATTTACTCAGGTAATAACACACGTAACTTGTTATCTATCTACCTGCACGTCGTATAATTGCAATATTTCAAAGTAATACATACAAAGAAAGAAAGAGAGAGAGAGAGAGAGAGAGAAATTGGGTCTCTTTCATAGAAAGCTTCGTCATTAAGTTAACAATTATTATCATTATCCTAGAACAAATGAAACACCGAAAAGAGAGATTTATCCTGAATGAATCCCATCTCCCTATCTCTCCCTCTCTCTCTCTTTCTCTATATCTTTGTCTCTTTGGGATTTGGAAGGAAGGAAGGAAGGAAGGAAGGAAGGAAGAAAGGAAGAAAGGAAAAAAGGGGAAGTGACAGTGGTAGGGAAACGTCGTGTTTGAATAGAAGAAATCCGAGAGAAAAGAGAAGGGTGATGATGATAGGTGGTGGAGAAAGAAGAGTACTACCCTTCATTAGATTCTCTTTCTTTCTTCTTTTACAACTTTTCTATCTCTTTTTCCAACCGTGTCCAGCCCTTCCCACAATAGGGAATCACGATCCTTGGAAAAGGGAATATACGGTTCATTAGTTTCTCAACTGTCTTCCCTCCCCCTCCCACCCTCCCTACCATCGTCTATCTCTCAATTTCTTTTTTTCTTCTTCTTCTTCTTCTTTCATTCTTTTTCCATCTCTTTATTTTGCTTTCATTTTTTGCCAACACACTTTCTCTCTCTCTTTTTCTTATACATACACACACATACACACACACTTTCTTTCCTTATCTTCCCTATTTCTCTCATCCCTTACTTTTTTCTTTCCCCCTTTTTTTTTTCAACAGCATTTGTATTCCTCCTATATCGAATATATGCGTATTGCAATTTCGATAAAAAGCACGAAAGCTTCCCCTTTACTTACTTACTTACTTACTTATTTTTAACGAATTAAATAGAAACAATAACTATGCCAATGGAAGGACAACGATAGTTAAATCGGACGCTTATCTAATCTCGGTTTAACGAAAAACGTTGCACAACTCGACTGTAACCAACAGGATCACCACCACCACCACCACTTTTCTCTCCATCCCCCGCAATCACCATTCGTATCTTCTTTTGGCTAACCGCAATTACGGCAAACCACATTTCCACTTACTTTTCCTCTTGGAAATTCACTATTTACTGCGTTATCCTATTCCCTTCCCTTCCCTTCCCTTCCCTTCCCATACCCTTTCTTTATTTCTTTTCTAATTTTGGTTTAATATTTTTTTCTTCCTTTTTCTCTCTCTCTCTCTCTCTCTCTCTCTCTCTCTCTCTCTCTCTTCTGTAAGAAAATAGGAATGTATAAGAAAAAAAGGAAAAAGGAAAACGTTCCGACTCGGAAAAACATCAAAGTCAAACATTTTTTTCCCTACCGATCCTTTTTATCAGGAGTAACAAAAAAAAATATATATAAACGGCAACATTTTTCTTTTCTTTTTTTTCCCCTTTCTCTTTCTTTCTTTCTTTCTAATAATTTTCTTTTTGCTTTTTAATCAACACGTTTCTTTTTTTTTTTAACATATCCAAACGTACGGTGGTGAACCAAGGGAATGGGGAGAGTTGGTTGTTCGGAGAATAGGGCGAAAGGTTCGTTATTTATTTTTGACATCCTGGAACAAAAGTAAAAACAGAAAAAAAAGTAAAACACGAGGAGAGAGAGAGAGAGAGAGAGAGAGAGAGAGAGAGAGAGAACAAAATTTGTATTTAAAAACCAACGTAAGAGGAGAACATGATGAAAAATAATTCATCAATACGGATTGTAACTTGAGTACACGCGCCATTGTAAATTTTCCAAGAGAGAGAAAGAGAGAGAGAGAGTGAGTGAGAGAGAGAGAGTTACTTACCATCCTTTTTGAGCAAAGGGAAAGAGTTGACCTTGGTAATTATTTAACAAGCTTAAATAAGCCTATTATGTGTGTATGGCTTATTAAAAGAAGATTTACGAAATAATTCTATCTCAAACAGATTATGTTAGTAGGGGATAATGTATAATAGATACCTGTTACTCGAAATATCGTATAAGAAAATAAAAGTCATTATTCATTTATTTTTATACAACAAAGAGAAAAAGAGAGAGAGAGAGAGAGAGCGAGAGAGAGTGGAACAAAGTAGAGTAAAGGATATAATATAACATTGAATTCGTGAATAAAAAAATTGGTCGTGTGACAGGAAAACAGGGAAACGAACGTGAAACTTAGAAAGAAAAAAAATAAGATTATTAAGTTAATTAAAAATTAAAAAAAACAGGGATATATTCCTAACAACTACTAATCCAGACCATACACGCGTTACATAAAATATATATATATATTTATTAATATAATTATTTATTATAATATATTATATATATA
>NW_014569616.1:685491-687963 GCF_001313835.1 Polistes canadensis
ATTATTCGATCTCGGTGAGCACGAAGGGTAGAAGGAAGAAGAACTTTTGTGCACCAAGAGATTCCAAGGCGAATTCTCTCTCCCTCTCTCTCTCTCTCTCTCTTTTTCACTGGTTTTCTTTTTTTTCTATCTTTTTCTAGTCTGCAGGAACACCATAGACAGGGCTTACCGAATATTCTTTTGCGGAATCGCACGCTCCTTTGTACAACGGCTTTCCATCCTCCACTTTTATCCCTTCCTTTCGCTTGCACTTGCACTTGCACTTCCACACACACATATACATACACACGCATACACAAATACACAGACCCATCTACATATATATATATATATACGTTGCACGTTGTGTTCTTCTTTCTTCAAGGATCAAACCAATCGTATCGAACTAAAATAAGAAAGAAAGAAAGAAAGAAAGAAAGAGATATTGAATCGATAAAACCTTAGCTGCCTGGAATTTTACAGCTCGATCTCGTTCGAACGATTTACGATGTAAGCCTTTTCTTCCTTCCTTCCTTCCATTTTTTTTTCTTTCTTTCTTTCCTTCATTCGTTCATTCGTTCGTTCGTTCGTTCGTTCGTTCATTTGTACATTCGTTCGAATTTCTCATTCGACCAGGTCGGTTTACTTTCAAGTTTCACTAAAGCATCTCCTCTGCAGGCTTTTAAACTCAAACAAAACCTAGCTAACAACCCAGACACTGGTGTTTCTCGTTTCGCTTTACGCGTATCAGAATGAAGTTGTAATTGCATGGAAAACCGTAATCGCTTACGTTCGCGTTTCCATGGATCCTTGTTTCTTTTTTTCTTTTTTTTCTTTTTTTTTTTTTTTTTTTTTTCCTCTACGAAATACGCAGAATACTACGTTTTTGTGTGTGTGTGTGTGTATGTATATATCTATGTGTGTAACGTAACGTAACGTAACGTAGAACGTAGACGCCAGGGGTGTGGACTGGATACTTACTATCTTTCATCCCGTTGAACCTAAATTTTCTCAGAAAAATCGAACCCTTTTCTCATTCTCTTTCTTTTCCCTTTTTACATTTTACTTTTATTTTTCTATTCCTATTCTATTCTATTCTATTCTATTCTATTCTTTTCTGTTCTCTCGTTAAAGTGCTTTTTCGTGCTCGTACGTTTTTAACATCGGTAGAAATGTTTCAAGATCGCACAGTTAAAGAGACACACACACACACACACACACACACAGAGAGATAGACAGACAGACAGAAAGAGAGAGAGAGAGAGAGAGAGAGAGAGAGAGAGAGAGAGTTAAGTACAATTCATTTCTCTCACGACTTTTTTATCCCCCCTAGGTAATATATTATTAGAATAAATGGAATATAATAGTTACCATAATAAAATAATATGATTAACGAGACACTTTTCTTTTATCGTGGGTGGTGGGTGGGGGATCCTTGCGTTATAAAAGAGATAAAAAAAAAAAAGAAAAAAAAGGCGTATAATAAACGATATAGTAGAAATAATGATAAAAATTTAATTGACTAATTAAACGTTATGAGTGGATAGAATATTCGAAAAAGAAGAAGAAAAAAATATGTATTAGTAGTAGTAGTAATAGTATGTAGTAGTAGTAGTAGCCTCGTCGATAAATGAAGAAGTTTTAAACGGGATTCCAGGAAGTTTCTTAGAATTCGCCTTGGAACTTCATTTCGCTCGCGAGTTTTCATCGTCGAAAGTAAAGGTAAATTCTGATTGGAGGTTGGAAAGAGAAAGAAGATAGAGAGAGAGAGAGAGTGAGAGACGACTACTACTACTATTACTATCTACTATCTACTATCTACTACTATGTTAGATATATCGCACTCGAGCGAACAGCAACGCGTTTAACTTTCAATCGAATTAGCTTCGCTCGCTTGCGGTTCTTCGCATGCCAATTTGACGGGACGCCAAAGCTTAGAACTTTCTCGTCTACTTCTCTCTCTCTCTTTCTCTCGTTCTCTCTCACTCACTCATTCACTCACACTATCTATTTGTCTATCTACTCTATCACTCTTCCGAACAATCCTGCGAATAATTAGCATCTATACTCAACAAATGACAAAATATTTCCATTCTATTTTTGTATATATATATATATGTGTGTGTGTGTGTGTGTGTGTGTATACATATCTATCAATCGGATAATAACAAAAAAAAATAAAGAATATTAATATCGAATACTATGAAAGAATATTTCTATGATGAAAAAAGTTAAAATAGACGAAAAAAATTATTTCAGATATATATTAATTAATATTATTTGTAGACCACTCGTTTCTTTTTTTATATATATATATTTTGTTTGTTTGTTTGTTTGTTTGTTTTTTCTTCTCTTTTTGACGTTTGGGAATATTTACAGAGAGTGATTCATTTAAATAAGAACCGTCCAAATGTCTTCGTGATATACAGATCGAGTAATTTACTTAAAAGCATCCGAATATATATATATATATATATATATATATATATATAT
>NW_014569616.1:688450-689359 GCF_001313835.1 Polistes canadensis
ATATAAAATATATGAAATAATAATATTGATTTAAATTAAACAAATCCCCCTAAGAAAATTATTTAACGATGTTTTACGATATTTGACCTAGGGCGAAATAAATTATTAGAATATTCAATGAAGCGTGAAAAAACAAATATAGCTTTTCCTAGACGGATATATATGTTCTTTCAGAATTTTACGAATAGAGAGAGAAAGAGAGAAAAAAAGAAAGAAAGAGAAGAAGAAGAAGAAGAAGGCGCCTTTAAGTCAGCCAAGCACGAGCCGCAATTTAATTCCGCGCGTATTCGCACGAAAAAAAAAAAAATGGAAAGAAAAGGAAATCAAGAGGAAAAGAGAAAAGAGGAGAAAGGGATAGGAATAGGGAAAGGTATAGGGAAAGGGAAAGAAAGGGAGACGCGTCGTCGTCTTGGCTGAGCGAGAAACTCGATATCGCGGAAGAAAAGGGCCGCTAAATTTATGGGGCACTTAAACGCGCGCATACAGATATCGTCCGAGGCTTCTACCATGCCGAGACATTGCAGAAAAAAATGTCTGTTAAGGAAAAATAAGTAGGAGGAGGTTTTTCGGAAAGCTTAAATTTATGCGATTAAACTCCTATGGTGGTGGATCGATTAACTCTCGACAACGTTTGATTGTTAACAATTTTGTTTGTTTAATATAACAATGTATGTTTGATCAAATGTAAAACAATAACTCCGAACGATAAAGATCGAGGTAATATTTCAATAATTATTTTATAATGTGTATGTTTTTTTACATTAAATTCATAATAAGAAATTTTCAGTTGCCAAAGAAGTCTCGATTAAGGGATGAAACGTTCAATTAAATCAAAATGACGTTCTAGTTCTTTAAACTGTCCAATTTCTCTGTTACACACATTTATTTATATTCTTATAATATATCTAT
>NW_014569616.1:691476-693065 GCF_001313835.1 Polistes canadensis
AGAACAACATTTCAGTGCGCTTTATCGTTTAAATATATATAGATATATATATTTTTTATAGAAAAGTTTCTTTTTTCTTCAAAATTACTATTATTATTTTCATTCTTTCTAATCAGAATACAATTTTTGTATATACTATAGAGAACAACATTTCAGTGCGCTATACATATATTTTCTATAGAAAAGTTTGCCTCGTATAATATACTTATGATTGTAATTTCTTCAAAATTACTATTATTATTATCATTCTTTCTAATCAGAATACAATTATTGTATAATTATTATACTCTTTATGTCGAGGGGAAAAAAAAAACAATAAGAAATTTCTAACGAATAAATATATGACAAATATAATAAAGAATTTTAAGAAGAAATTCAAACATTATATTATAACATAGTTTGAAATTGTTTCATAAATACACACATACACACTAACACAGAGTCAAAAGCTAGTAGTTGCGTATAGGTAGGTACATATAAACGATCGAAGGGACCTTTATTAAGCAGGATGAGAGCGGTACGTCGGTAGGTTCGTGCCAAAGGGCATTAGTCGAGAATGTTGAAGGGACGAAAGGGGAATCGGGAGGGGGGAGGGGGTGAGATAGAGTATCGACGAGGGGCCCATGCTATCGAGTTTTCGAGAGCTCGGTCTCTCTCATGATTTATCGATCATCTACTACCACCACTCTAACTATCTCTTTCTATCCCTATCTGTTTCTCCCTTCCTCTCCCGCGAGACATCCTATCTCACTGAGATTTATGGTATCTACGAATAATCGTGCAAAGTTATCGCGGTCGGGGTTCCATTTACCACTTTTACGCGTCAGAGTTTCTATCATTTCGCCTTTATTTTTCTCTTGTTTTTTTTTTTTATATCTTACAATTTTTTTTCTTTTTTTTTTTTTCGTTAATAATAATTATCATATATAAATTTTATACAATGAATCTATCATTAAAACCTAACACACATGTGAGTATATTTTATTAGAGATTATATGGAAAATATTATTATCTACGATATACTCTGATCAAATATTTTTCGTCAACGTTTCAACAAGAGAGAGAGAGAGAGATGAGAAAATAAAATATATATATAATTAACAATATATTAAATAGAGTATTACAATAAAAGTAAAAGTCGAGTAGAGAAGTTGATGAAATTTCTTTTAGTAGTATTCAATTATCTCGCATTTTTTCTTTCCCCCATAAGTAATAATTGTCATTTTAAAGCTTCTCGAATATTACTTATAATATTTAGAATGAAAAAGAAAAAAATATATAAGCTTTTCACTTTTTAAAAGAGACTAGATAAATAAAAATAAAAATAAAAGAAGAATATAATACTATTCGTAGAAAATAATATAACAAAATAAAGTAATTTAAGTTAAATTCGAATGAATCGATACAAAAAGTGGATAAAATCTAATCGATTAAATTAAATTAACTCGATAACGTATCCCTCCCATTTTCTTTTTTTTTTTTTTTTTTTTTTCCCCCCAACTCTTAATGACGAACTAATATCTTTTACAGAACTATTAACTTTCAGCTCTGTGTGTTTTATAGCAAAATTACACACACACACATATACA
>NW_014569616.1:694725-697238 GCF_001313835.1 Polistes canadensis
TTAAATAGTTTTCGAGAAATCTTGACAACCGACTTTAGAAAAAGCGTTTTAAGAAAAAGGCGTTTAAAGATTTGAGTGCTGGTATAAGAGCCATTAAAGAGTRSAAMTTCCCAGAGCTCTATCTTTAAAACTACTACTCCTATCGACTTCAAAATTGAATACAATATTCTAGATGAGTTGTAGAATTGAAAAAAAAAATAAAAAAAAACAAAATTTTTTTGAAAGTCCCAAACCCATGTAACTCCGTAAGGAAGGATTGAAGGAGAAAGATGAAAGGTGAGAAGGTATGAGAGAGAGAGAGAGAGAGAGAGAGAGAGAGAGGAATAGAGAGAATCGTGATCTTCTTCCCAGGAGAGTAGTGGGTGTGTTTGTTCTCTTTCGTATCCGTTTGTTAGGACACTTCCGGTAAATTTCCGTTTAGTTGGCAGAGAACTTCCTGTTCTCGGGTAGGAATATCCCGAACCTTTGTGGTTAATGGAGAAAACGTAGTTCATACGTGACGTCAAACACATACACATAAATATACACTAACACGGTTAATATGGTAAAACATAATACACGCACTCATGCACACAAATATACGTATGCAGATGGGCCTATCCAACCGCGAAGTTCATCCATCAATCAATTCTCCTAGCGTCGGATCTTCAAGGTCGTCGTTAGGCAGTCTCCGACTATCGATCAACTCCAGTGCTCAGACCTTCCTGTAATAGCAAATAAATTTTCCTCTACCTTCCTCCGGTGCTTTCCCATAGAGGATCTAGACAAACGATCCCGTCGTCCCGGTATACCACCACCACCACCATCACTATCACCATCACCCCATGACATCTGGAATTATCCACGATAAAACGATAGAGAAACTCCCTTGCATCATCCGTTAGAAAACGAACATTCAAAATCCAACAAAAATATTCTGCAGAATGCCTGGCATTTTGTTTTTAGGCAATGTATGAAATATATGAGAATTATTATTATTATATATACTTTATTTATAGGCATTTTATATAGAATGAAAAAGAATATAAATGATATGCATTTCTAAAAAATGCAAATGTCTCTTATTCTGAAAAAATAAAAATTAAATATATGTGATATGAATATAATAATAAAAAATAAAAGTACAAATATGTGTTATTTTGAAAATAGTAATGAGAGAACGTAATATTCGTAACGAATCGTAGATGTATTTTATACTTTATCAGTTTCTCGTTTGAAAATAAATGTATGAAATATGAATACATTTCCTACATTGCCAGCTAGTTTTATGCATTCTGTAGAATGTCAGATTTCGAACTTTGCCAGTAACATATATAGATACATATTTTTATCTCGATTCTGAAACATATCGAAAGAAAGAAAAATAAATGTTTTTTTACCTTTTCAATGCTTCGTTCTCCTTTTTTTTCTTTTATGTTTTATTTTGTGTAGAATTCCAAAAGATAAGAATATAAAATGGTGTGTATATATATGAGGTGCATTTGATGGTTGGAACAAAAAGAATATCAATCCGATTGGCATGCAGTTGAGGATTATTGGCACAAAAAAATGACTACAATTTCGTATCAAATAGCATGTATGGTACACGTAATTCGACTATATATTCCTTTTCTTTTTTTCTTTTTGTTTTTTTTATTTATATCTTTTTTTCTGGATCGTTTGTTCGTATATTCTGTCCAATTTTGAAGTAGATTATACTCGATACGATTGGGGTAAAGAACACCTATACGTATAGAAGAGTATTACAAGATTTAACGTCAAATCTTGTATCAATGTAAACTGTATAAAAGTGACATCCCTTCCACCCTTAACCATCCCTTTATCCTATTTCGAAGGGGATTTACGTATCACTCGAATACGAGTGACCATCCAATGATCAAATGGTGTGTTTTAAAATAAAACAAATAAGAAAATAACGTTGTACAATATTATTCTCGATTACACGAGTTTAACATTGTAGAGTCATGTGTTACCAACCATGCGCACAACTTACAACAGAATGAAAGAAGCTTACATTATATATCCACTATCTTTTTCTTTCTTTTATTTTTTTGTTTTTTCGTTTCTTTCCTTCCTTACTTTTCTCTACTTGCCTTCATGGTTAAGGACCATGAAAACAGCGTCTTCAAAGTGACCGTAAAATCGTAACCTGAATTCTTTCCAACTCTCGTCCTAGTATATCTCACAATGCTCGTTTTTTGCCCTTTTTTTCCTTCCTTCCTTCCTTCCTTTCCAAAATTACAATGGACGAGTACTTGACACGGGTCAACGATCTTATATAAAAGCTAAGCTCCTCAAATATCCTAAGATTTTTATATTTTCTTTTTTTTTTCTTTTTTTTTTTTGTCTCTCCTTAAAATCCTTGTATCTCTCGTTCGGATTATTTCGCGAAATTTATTCCGAAAGGAATTTAAGGGTGAAAGGGGGGGGGAGTGTGGTAGGGAGGAACCTCGATGCGACATTTTCAGATTACATTGAACGTGATTCTACGAAATTGTTATAAAAAAAAAAAA
>NW_014569616.1:700393-701598 GCF_001313835.1 Polistes canadensis
TAATTTTAAATGAATGTAAAACATATGCAATGACTTATGCTAAATGTATATATATATATATACATAGGAAAAGAAGTATAAAAATGAAAGAAAATCAAAAGAAGAATAATAAGTCGGGTAAAAGTTTGAAGAAGGATGAGGAATAAGAAGACATTGAACAAAAGTGATTGGACGAGGTCCAATCGATAAGAAAAGGGAAGAGACATCTTTCCTCTTGGTTGTCCTTCACTTTTCTCTCATCTTTACCTCTCGACGCCATTGCCAGACGAAAGGACCGTAATCATCGAGTGACTTTCATGTCTTTTTCGACGAAGAAAACTAGCCGGGAGAAACACGGCGCCACCATTATTTCCTTCCTCTACCCTTTTTTCTTCCTCTCTCTCTCTCTCTCTCTCTCTTTTTCTGTTTTTTTTTTTATTTGAAGCATAATAGTAGTTTCTAGCTGAGGAAAAGAGGACGGATCGCGCGTGAATGTTTCCAACCCCTCGATCTCAAACCCCAACCCCCCCCAACTCTTCTCTACACCCCCTACACCCTCTCCACACCCCCTTGACAACTCACTCCTTCACAGATGCCAGGTTCCATCCGATGTCAGAACGGTTGTTTTCTGTTCTTCCGCGGAAATTATCGAAGAATAAGGAAAAAGATGGGAAAGGAGATAAGATCCGGGGTGGTTGGGGGTAAAAAAAATAAAATAAAAAATTACCTTTGAGTAATGAGGTAAGATCGTTCCCTTGTGGTTTTGCGAACGACTCTTCAAAAGAATCGATTTGATTTTTTTCTTTTTTTTTAAACACTAAACCGATCTATCGTGCACGGTCAAACGATTGAGTTCTGTAAAAATCCAATAAAAATGCATAAAATATATATTGTTCGTGATTTAATTGGTTAAAATCTGATTCTTATATTAAAAAATATATTTTTATTTGAAATAGATAGAGAAATAGGTTTATATGAAGGGTGTCGGTAGGTTTAATGTTAACGTGTTAAATATAATCACAATAAATTATTTCTATTTCGATTGGATTTTAATAATTGAACGTAACACGATACAAATTTTATTAATAATTATTTTGGGCCAGAAAACATTATTATTATACAATTAGTTATTTCTATCGTCTAAAAATAAATTTATTAATAAATATGTTTATAGCAAGGAAATTGGACAATATAAAAAACAAGAATTTTATTTTGATCAATATGAT
>NW_014569616.1:703150-704459 GCF_001313835.1 Polistes canadensis
ATATTAATACTATTTATACAATATAAAATATAAATTAATATTAATATTCGTATATATATATATATATATAAATTTGAAAAATAAAAGGAAAATATTATTAGTATCCCTGTTTGTTTGTATGTGTGTGTGTGCAGACGATTCAATCGATGATTCGAGACACGTCGTCAATGTCTCCTTTCATACTAAAATCTCAGAGGTCGTGTCTCCGGATGAGCCTTCGTTCGCGTGAATAGGTAAACAAACGGGCTGACGCAGTTGGGTCGATGTTCCTATCCTAAGAATATATATATATAAAGAGATAGAGAGAGATAGATATATAGATTGAAACGATCCGTATGGATCCACCCATCTGTAGTATCACGCACCAACAAGCATTTAGCTTGACCTCAAGCACAAAGCAAAGGGGAACGTTAATATGTAAACAGGCTGTCGTCAAGACGGCTCCTCCTAATCCTGACAACATACAACAACGATTCAGACACGCCTGTTAGCACGACTTGTGAGGATTCTTTTCAATCCTTTAGCGTTAGGACAAGCAAACTTTCAAATAAAAGCTTTTTCTCTTGTGTTCAACCAAAGAAAGAAAAATGAAGGGAGGGAGGGAGAGAGAGAGAGAAAGATTGAAAGGTTTCTTCTTCATACTTTTGATATGGGATAAGGGTAACACGCAGAAGAAAAAAAAAGGGTACGTATAAAGGGGGAAAAAAACAGGAGAAACGGAAAAAGGCGCGATTCGTTGAAACTGATTTGCATGATAGAAAGGGGTAAACAAGGGGTAACGAGATTTGTGGTTAACCGCAACTATGTAGAAAAGGGTTACCCTACCCTAACACTGGTGGTATACTTACCGCAATGCTTCTATGTATTTTTTTACTATTACCCACAGGATCTTTTCTTGTAATATTTTACCTTTAATACTCAAACATAACATATGAGCTTATGAGACACGAATGAAAATGCTTTGTGTACCGAACGGGTGTAACAACGTTCAGATATTTCTTTTCCTGAATTAAATAATACTATGAAAAACTACCCACCACTATCATCATTATCATCATTATCATTATCATCACTACTGCTATCATTTACCTACCGATCTGTACAGTTTTAATCAAAACTTGACTTTTTCTTGTTTCTATCCGTCGAACACGAAATTCGATCGATGTTTTACCAACCTACTGTTTTTCCGACACACACAACCTGTTGATCGAGAAATATATATATATATATATGTATATGTACATACAAGTAAATACGTACGTATGCAGACGTTGTTGTTACTACACGTTTAAACTTTTGCTTAGAATTT
>NW_014569617.1:0-3183 GCF_001313835.1 Polistes canadensis
TTGAATTTCAATTTTTACTTCTTTTAAGATTTCATATTACACATTGATGTACTTTAATTCGTATTTGTTTAAAATATGTGCTTCGAAAATTGTGAAATTGTGTAACTATTTTTTGTTTTTTTTTTTATAGTTTAGTAAAAATAAAAAAGTGTCTTGTATATATTTAAGTGGTGTAATATGTACATCAGACACTCGTCGATGAAACTGCATACATCGCGTTAATATAAATGTAATTAAATAATAGATTTATGTACTCTATCGATCAAACATAAATTTGATCTCGTTATGGTTATGGATATGGCGATATGCATAATTGCGTATGCATTTTGTAATACGACGCAAGGTGCAATATTGTTTATATTTTTTTTATTTTTAAAGCGGTGTTGATTAATTTTTAAAAATTGTGAGATATATTCATAATTATTTAAGTTTTTCATAATGTGTCTTGAATAATTTCCTATGTGTATTTGTCACTGTATTAATAGATTGATAAATTTGTATGAAATTGAAACATTTTTCTATTCATATATTTGTATATTAAAAAAAGCATGCATCAGARACATGCAYTTTTTCATATTCACTTGTGTTTAAATATAGAAAAACACATTTTCTAATGCATCGAGAATTCGGTATTTTTAAATGTCCATTTATTTGTCATTTAAATTCTTTTTTCTTTAAATTTCATTATTCATTAAATAATTTAAATTAAAAAGTTTTACATAATAAATAAAGTTAAACTCTTATTCTTACGGAAAGAATACTATATCTAGTAATAAATCAATCTTCAAAGGTTTACAAAATATCAAAAAACAGTAATGTCGTTTCTTGTTTAAGTAAATTTCCAATCGGACATACTTCACGCAGGACCAGAAAGAAATTTATTTTATTAAGTAGTTTGCGAAAAAAATTTTTAAACTTATAGCTGTTAAATCTTAATGATTTTTATATTAAATAAGGGTACACACTTCGTCTTACACGAACAATACTTTTTCAAGTTGAAAGTCTCGCGTTTTAAATACTTAAATTCCTATAAAATTAAATGCTTCAAAGGAATTTTCTTTCACACATAGCTGTCACATCTTTGGAACGTTCTGGTCCAAATTTTCTATAGTTTTTGATGTTAAATTTCTATAAAATTTATTTTAAATGATAGTACACTCTTTGCTCTACACGTACAATACTTTTTTAGGCTAGTAGTCTCGCGTTTTAAATACTTAAAATTCCATAAAATGAAATGCTGCAAAGTATATATATTTTACACATAGCTTTCATATTTTTGGAACGTTCTCGTCAATATTTCTTATACTTAAAGTTGTCAAATTTTAGTAAAATTTATTTTATATTAAAGTACACTCTTTGCCCTAAACGTACTATACTTTTTTTTGGCTAGTAGTCTCGCGTTCTAAATACTTAAAATTCCATAAAATGAAATGCTGCTAAGTACATATATTTTACACGTAGCTGTCACCATTTTATTAATGGATATTTACAACAATGTCAGTTAACAAAAGTGGAGGTAAAAGAATGATAGTTATAAGTAAAAATACATTTTTTTTTAATAAGAACTGGAACGGAGAATTGTTATAAAGAAAAATAAGAAACCGAAGTTTCTGTATTATCTGTTTTATTCGTTACAAATATTTGTTCGATTATTATTTCGATATTTATTCGTAGCAATAATAAGTTTATTCTTTTAGCATAGGTATGAAATGATTTTACTGGAACAGAATGTGCATTACTTTCAACAATGATAAATAGACACAGTACGCACGCGCGCGCGGCGTGTTTCTATTATAAATAAGTATTATAATATATAAGTCTATAATAAATACTATACATTTTAATTTTTTTCATTCCAATATTAAATCATTAAACAATCTCATTAAAACAAGAGAAGAAAACAAATTATAAATTCTGTCTTCTCTTTGAGATTTAAAAATATTCATATAACGTAATCTACTGTATTGATCTTACAATTAAATAATATACTCGATTTCTAATAGTAATTCTTATTACATTTTTCCAGCCTTTATATTTGAATAAAATAAATATTAATAATAAATATCACGTTTTGTATCTAATGAATTCTATATTATAATTATTAAAATTTTTCATGTTATTTACATGAAATATATAAGATAGTACAGGTCTCTGCTAATGCAGTTACCTGCATAGTCAATGTAATAATCGATTATTTATGTCATAAGCGCCATCTCGAGTTGTAACCTAACCTACACGTAGTACGCTACTCGTAGTACGCTACACGTAGATGGAGTGGTTATATTAATAATTGTTAACGAATGTTATTTAGAATAAGTTTCATTAATACATATATAGTGATCGATTATAATTATTGTGGAAGTCGTCATGGAGCCCCAAGATATTTATTACAATATTGCTGAATACGTCGAGACGGTAATTGATTGTCGATTAAAATGATTTTACGAGAACATAACATTTCTGATGTTTACGTTACAGGCATCAGGAAATAAAGTGAGTAGACAGACTGTTCTGTGTGGATCACAGAATATAGTGTTACATGGAAAGGTAATAGTGCAATCAGATGCCATAATCAGAGGGGATTTAGCAAATGTAAAGGTTGGTCGGTATTGTATTATTAGCAAGAACGCTGTGATACGACCACCTTTCAAAAAATTTAGTAGAGGGTTTGTACATTATTGTACCTCTCATTCGTCAATGTTATATTAATTATAGATTGTTATATATTTAAAGGATTATCTTTGTTGGATAGGGTAGCCTTCTTTCCGTTAACTATGGGTGATCATGTATTTGTCGGAGAAAGAGCTGTTGTCAATGCTGCTCTTGTCGGTTCATATGTATACATCGGAAAGAATGCAGTAATAGTATGTATTAGATTGATACTTGGTAGAAAGTAATTAAAGTTAGTCGATAACCTTTATATCAATAATTTGTATCGAACAGGGGAGACGTTCAATACTAAAGGATTGTTGTTACATTGAGGATGATGCGGTAGTACCACCAGAAACAATAGTTCCATCTTTTACTAGATTTTCTGGAAGTCCTGCTGTATGTATAGAGGACTTACCTGAATGTACTCTAGATCTAATGTTAGATTTTACTAAGAATTACTATCAACACTTTTTACCAGCACGAATGTAATATATATGTGTATATTATTATTATATATATTCATTAATATAG
>NW_014569617.1:3310-36678 GCF_001313835.1 Polistes canadensis
TTTTATATACCTTTTTTTTATAATATAATTTTGTTTATATATTACTATAGTTAGAACACTAAATACCAAATTATACTGTATTCGAAAGAAAATACAGGCAATACTTTTTCAACTATGGTGAAAAGATTTCGCTGACATCGTCAATTGCCTCTATATCTTCGGTAACATCTTTAATTGTAGACTTTTGCCTGCAAAGTAAATCATTTCAATTAAATCGTTCTTTAAAATTATAATATAAATAAATATTACATTCTATGCCAAAGAAGTTCCATAACTAGTACAAAAAGAGTAAGTATTATGCCATATCCCATTGCAACCAATGCAAAGTAGCATTCGGTAAAACCTATGCTAATGAAACTCATGTGACCATGACATAAAGGCTTGCTTGTGTATAATCGTTTCTCTTCTCTATATTTTAAACCGCTTTCTCGTAAAATTAAAGCACTAGAAGAGGATATATTTATCGTAATTATATAAACATTAGATTTTGTTAATACGAATATTTTAGAAACGTTTGTACCTATTTTTTAAAATTTCCAAATACGGAGACTGTGTCTGAATGATGAAAAGTGGATAAAGTACATTCAAAAAGTCGATATTAGTTAAACCACATTTTTCTTCTTCTTGAAAAGTATCTTGCATTATTTTATAAATGGTACCAACTTCACCATGAAAAGCAAAGAGCTCTTCTCTAATTTTTTTAACACCTTGTTCGATAGGCATCCAAGAAGATTTTTTACCTCGTGGCTCAATCTTTTCATCTATTACTGCTCTTCTTATTGGATCATTAAAAGACTGTTATATATAATAATAGAATAAAAAAAATATATGACTGGTTCGCATTGTGTTATATATTAAACCTTATTTTGAAAACTAAGCAAATATTTTAAATACTTACTTTAAAATAATATCTATTATATATAACATCCTGCGCGCCTAGTTTTAATGGGCTATTATAAAGATCAGTAATAGTTTGAATAGAATTAGTCGTCGATTGAAGCAATGCAACGATATTTGCTGTGTAAGAAGCATAAAGACTCAATGCAGCTATCAATAACATTAAAGTTACTATACGTGAAGGAACTTGATACGGTTCATAAGAATATCCTAAAACAATGAAATTATTGAAACTAATAAGATAATTAATTCATGAAGAATAAACACACCTTGTTGAAAAAATGCTCCTAGAATAACTAAAATATCATCGCCAACGGTTGGCTCACCAGGATTCATCTGTTTCCAATACATTGCAGACTTAGCTGAAGCTCCGCAATGATACTCCCATTTCATAGATATAAAGAGTAAAATAGTAACAAGAATAATCAAAACAGCGATAGCTATCCAAACTGAACGATGAAAAGGCAGGACAAATATATTGCTTACTGTTGAAAGTAATGGTTGTCGAAACACAAAACGTGATCTATATTTTGAAAAATAAAATAGAACAAATTAAAATAAATATTTAACATTATTATAGGGATAAGTATTTCTGTTAAATACTTCAAAATTAATGAATGTGATTAATTGTACTCTTTATACACGCGTCCATAAACATTGCCTATCATCAAATGTTAGTATTATAGGATCATTGCTATGTAGCATTGGTAGATTGGTATCATAAATCTCTCACAAGATTTGAAATTTGATATATGTGAAAACGTTTTACCCAGTATGCGTGTAAAGTTGTATATATTTAACTATTCCTATTCGTTCTTTAACAAAAAATGTAGCAGTTCCTCCAAAATCAATTTCCCGACGTTGCAACATGCCGGTCATGCCATTCCACGATCCATTTTCATTACGATAGCCCCATGAATTTGCTATATTAAAAGTAACTCTGAAATGAAAGATGCAAAATGATTACATTAAGATAATTATGAAATATATTTCATTTTTTATTTATAACAGTTGCATTACTTACGTTGCATTCATTCGATTTACCAGATGAAAAACCCATGGATAACCAGCCTTCGTAACTGGATCTATATGTTTATCGTGATAATCAGTTAAATGATTGATCGTGTTTGGATTTGTCATCTGTTAAAACAAAGCAGTTATTTATTTTCTTTCTTTTTCTTTTTTTTTTTTTTTATTCTGTCTTGTTGTGAAACAAGTATATTTAAAAAGGTGAATAAAGCTAAAGCAATAAATACAAGCAATGAATATCGGATAAATATATTATAATTAAAATACAATTAAATGATTGCAAGTAATCTAGTATGTGTTACCAGAATTTAGGGTAAGCTCGACACGAAGATATCTCTTGATATTTCAAATAAGTTCAATAAGACCCACTCGTGAGATATCTTTCGATATGAACATTGTACAAGATTCGACACATGTATAGATTTAAAATTAAATTTTCTCTTTATTTTTCTTTCACTTAAGACAGAATGAAATTTTGTATGAATGCAAATATTTCACAGGTAGATTTTTCTTGATAATTATTTCATTCGTATATCACATCATCACATTGGTCTTAAAATATGAGATAAACTTAAGTTTCTGTTTATCGTGCATAAAATTGAAAAACAAAATGAAAATATTACCACAAGACAGGATTTGAGTGGAGTAAGTTGAAGATTTTTTCGTCTACGAGATGCAACGTGATAATTGTCCATAAGAATTCCACGTGTCAAGGACCAGTTACCACGATCCTCGAAAATGACATTTCGATATGGACTAGGACGATATATTGAAAGTAATTGGACAAAATCATTTTGAATCATCCGTGCTAGAACAACGTCACTGTCAGGATAAGCAGTAAGATTTTGAAATATTGTTCTTATCAATTGAAGATCATTCGAATTTGAAGAGATTGTTCTGGAATCTTGTAAAAGCAACCATTTTGCAGGAGCAACGAACATTCTCTTGGAATCAGCCTAAATGAAAAATCCAAGTTTTATCCGATTCATAATTTTAATCTGAAAGTAATAAATAATATCTCCTCTTATATGCGTTTTACCTCTTTTAAGATGTCAATCGCATAATCGCAATCGAGATCGATGACGTACAAATTTCTATGTTCTAAATTATCGTAAATTTGAGGATCTAATTGATGATTGTAGATATTTTGGATATCATGTGACAAATGTTTCTTCGACATTTCCTTCGATAAGCCGATCATATCATCTACTTTTTAAATTTAATGATAAAGTATTAATTCAATAAGATAACAAATTCGATAATATATTACGAGATAACAGATATATACATATAATAAATACATATAAATACACATATAAGTATGTATATATTGCATGTTCTATTAATAAATAATACAATACCTTTGGGAAAACACAAACTAGCAGATATTCTCGATGGTGGAAATAAATGAAAGGTCGAATCAACGAGGAGTTTCACTAGAATATCGTTTTTTTTCCAAATAGAAAATTTGAAAGGCTCAATAGCATGAGAATGAGATATAAGAATTAGTAGAACGAATAAGAACATTGTCTTGTCCTTCGAATGCGTACAATTTCCTTGAAAAATCGTAAAATATCGGTGTATAAACTATAGTAGAGTCTCATAAACGGCAAGGTCGCGAAACGTTTACGTATAATTAACATGAAATAGAATAAAAATGTTTAAGTCTGCAAAGTCGCGAAAAAACGATCTATCTTTCTAGGAGGTCGAGAAAGTTAGTTAAATGTTATAGCGAAAAGAATGAGACGACTCATCATGGCAAGGTAAATCTCTTACGTATCATTTCTTTCTTTCTTATTTTTTTTTTTATATGTTCGTCTTGCTTTACAAAATGGCTGCTTCGTTACACTGTCATTATGTCCCAGACTTAGCAAACGATAATCTCATCAAACAGACAATTTCGTTCTAACGACTCAGATATATATATATCATGTAGATAGATTTACTGGTTTTAACAGAAGGATTCCAGCTGCGTTAGTTCGCATGGAGAAAGAGCTAATAATTTTTTGATTAGTTCCATAAGTACTCTTTTCTTCGAACTAATACTTACGTATCATCAAGTACTAAACACACGTGTCATTTTATTATTTCGGATAAAATATTTTCTTCGCAGAAACTAGTTGGAAGACGTAAGGAAATCACTGATTTGTAAGAGACTCGATTCGCGATAAATTACTGTATATTTACTTTCACTGCGCACCAAAGTATTCTTTGTCCCTTGTGGTATATTTTTTCTTTTTATTTATTTCTTTGTCTCTCTACGTAATAACACATTTCTCATAAGACGAATTATTGTGTAATATAAAGGAACAGGAATAGAATGATAGTTTTATGAATAATTTTCTGCTATTTCAAACGCGTACAAATAAACAGTATGTACACGCGCGTGTAAGTATACGCAGAGAAAGGCAAAAGACGACGCAAGATTATCGTATTTGCGAATACCATTTTTAATTAAAAACGACGTTGATAATCATCAAATAATTCAATATTAACGGTTATACATTCCATACGGGTGTAGAAATAAAGCACGTGAAAGTATGTATAGAAATGAATTAGCATGATAAAAAGCACGAAATATACATTTCCTATCATCTCTATTTTGATCTTTAAAAATATGCTACCTCGCAATGATTATACAATCTTTTTTCTTTTTTCCTGTTCGCGTTTCACTTTTATTACTTCGATGCATATACATATATGTGCCCATAATTATGAAAGTGGCTAAGTGAAAATTTACAAAAAATGAGTTTATCAGTTATTTCACACCATATTATCTTCAACTAAATGAATTCAATGTAATTTTCACGATATTGTCAAAAATGAACTGTTAGAGATAGTGTTTCTTAAGTATTTCACAATATTATATAGAATTAATTTAGTGTTCAAATGTAATCCTATCTCGAAACAAAAAAGATCGGTATATGACTTGGACCACTTTCATAATTATGGGCTCACATATATACATGCATATATATATTATTCATCGAGTTAACAATTATTGCAGCTTGTAAAAGGATTATTCGTACTCTTCGACACACGTTGATATCACACACGTAATCGGAGGATTTTCTACTTTCGAAGAGGGAACAGAGTTAAAAGGAAGAAGAAATCGGTCGCTTGTGAAATGCGTATCGTTATCGACGTATAATCTTCGTTTAATCTTCTCGTTAATTGTCATACCTCGATTATTCCGTCTCAAAAGACAATCTTAACAACAATAATGACAACGTGACGAATATTCGAGGATAATGATGTCTCAAATATTTACTTCCTTATTTGTATTCAATATTTAACGAATTTAAAAAATAACTTATTGTGTTTTCCAGTTTTGTTCTATCATTTTTGTAAAGCTTACTTCTTACGTCAAGATTGCACTTCTATGTTATATCATTTGTAAAATTAGAAAAGTAAAGCTTACAAGAGTTATTGTCGAACGCTCTCGGTCGAATCTCGTGATTACTCGGTGATTGGCACGTGAGCTGAGCCTACTGAAGATTCTTATCAGTGTTTATTCACGAGAGTGAATTATCGAGTGAATAACATATTTTACAAAGGAACTTATTGTATCTTATTGTTTTTAAGTTTTGTATATTAATCTTTTTATTTTACATTCGATTCAAATCTATAGAATCACTCGATTGAGCCAATCATATTTCTGAATTACTCGATCGATAAATTCAGAAATTAGTCGAGTGCAGTTCGCAATTCATATATTCAAAAATATGAATTTGTTATATGAGTATGAAGATATTTTTTTTACCTATTCGACGTAGTTTCGTTGTTCTATTTTTTTACCGGTTTTTTCAATAGTCTATTAAACTTGTAGTGAAAGATATTCGAAACTCTAACGTTATGCAATTCAAATAGTAACGCGGAAAAATAACAACAAAATTCGTGTTTTATTTCTCGAAAATCGTAAAATGAATAAATCAATGTTTCCTTGGAAAATTATTTGCATATATATATATATATGTATAATAAATACATTTGATGAAATATTTAAGAATCTAATAACGTTATGCAATCCGAACAATGGCGAATAGTAAATGAGAATAAACAATTTTAAGTTTATTTACAAGATTTATTGTTTCTTTTTTGTTTTTTTTTTTTTTTTTCTAGTTCTTTCAATCCACAGGAAAAAAAAATAATTTTTTGCAAAAATCAGTGCGGACTGAATTTAAGACTGGATCATCCTGGATTAACGAAATAATATTTCAATATTTATTTTTAGACAAACAACAAAAGGAAATCCCTGTTTACGTTAACCAAAAACAGTTAACGTTATTAAGAATATTTCAGGCATGGGGGGATGTAAAAATATGATGATGATGTATTTTCATTGCAGCAATTACATTTACATAAAGATCGCGTAATTCGGTTAGCAAGGTTAATGATTATCATACAAGTCCATGCTTTCACACGTACATATTCATTGTATATATTAATTTATGTGTGTATGTGTGTGCATTAAAATACAAGAATTGTAGGTACAAGAAAAGTATTGAAATACGAAAGGAAGAGAAAGCAGAAATAATATGAAAAGCTAATGGAAAGTGAAGAAGATCGTTTTAAAAATATAAAGAAATAACATATCGAATCTCGCGTATTCCTTGTATAAAAATATAAGAAAGAAAGAAAAATTCCATTGCAGATAGATAAACGCTGATAAAATAAGGATTAAATTATTACGTTTACGATCGTTTAAACGAAAGTGATAACAATTCCACTGTTTCTTTTGTTTTGCGATATTTTCAATTATACAACAAATTGGGCGCGCGTACATTCATAAAAAAATAAGACTTTCATTTCATTTTTATTTATATAAGTATTTTATTTAACGTCAAAACGATAATACCACGGATGCACTAGAATAAAGACCTCGGGTTCTACTTTATTTCATTTATTTATTTCGTTTTTCTCGTCAATAATAATAATAATTAAAAGAAAATATATCGAACATACAGGTGCATACATAAATAAGTTGTTTTTGTTGCTTTTATATTTGTTCTCGTCGAGATTAATTAAAAAAAAATATATCAAACGTACTGTGACACATGGGAAAAATAATCAAATTTACTTTGGTTTGTTCTTTTTATTTTTATTTCTCATTGGTAAAAATGATCATAAAAATTCCTTCGACGTATATAAAAAAGAGAAATAGAGATAAGAAATGAGACCAATAATGAGACCAATAATGAGACCAATAATGAGACCAATAATGAGACCAATAATGTTGAATATATATAATTCGTGGTAGCAACTAAGGATTACTATGCATGTATGTGTATATTCTTGAGCATAGAATCGTACCGGTTTGTCGACCTACTATCGAACGAAGGAACGAACGAGAGCTATGCCACCGTAGACTTTCGAAGAGTTTACTGACGAGGAGAGGAATACACGTTAAAAATAAAAAGAATAAAGAACGTTGGTGGAGTCATTATTTCATGTAGTTGTTAGTTCATTAAATGATACTTCGTGCTTCGAATAAATAAGAAGAAGGAGAAGGAGAAAAAGCTTGGAAAGTCGAATGATTCTATCAAGTTGAAATACCTACAACGTAAATACGTTTGATTTTAATTATATGTACATACGTATATGCATAAATTTATGTGTAGGTATACAAATGTGTGTTTATATATTTATATGTGTGCGTATCACGTAGCTTCTTTCCTCTTCGCACGTATAGCTTTACACCGACGAGAATAAGTCGTACTAATGCGATGATAATGCTACTTAAGTGTTCGTTAAATTTCAAAACTTTGTTCCTTTCCCCCTTCTAATCTCTTTTGTCTACAACTTACTCTCCGTAATATAAAATCGCTCGAGTCCAAGGATCGTAGTCAATTGCGAGAACAATGCTGTACGCGATTTCATAAAAACACAACGTTGCTATTGCATATTATATATGTACATATATCAGAAAAATAAAATCACTTAATATGACGATAAAAGACGTTTTCAAATGAAAAATTCGCATCGTCTTTCTTTTCCTCTCTCTCTCTTTCTCTCTCTCTCTTATTTTCTAAAACACAATGTTTTTCTCTAAGAATTCACGTCTCGATAAATATGATAAAAGCTCATCGTACGGCTTAACAGCGCGTGTATTGCTTCAATACTTTCTTTTCATTTATGTTGTTTATTTAAAAATATTAGTGAGATTACATTTCACCAATTAATAACGTTAATTAGCAAATTAGCAAATTCTGTCCGAAGGTTAATATCAATTACCATTTATAATCCGTTGGACCTTTCCTTTCGATAAAACTATTGAGAAGAAGAAAAATCCAAGTAAAGAACTCGCGCGGCGCGACGAATGCTACATTCAATCGAAAAACAAATAACGAGAGGAAATGAAATGAAGATTTAGATAAAACGTCTTATTATTTATCTCGAACCGTCTCTTATTAAAGATCCCAGCATAAAAGAAATCATCTCAACGAACAAACGACAGAATAAATAAAATGAAGGAATTTTGCTAATGATTCTTCGTTCTTCGAGTAGGAAATTTAATCGAATCGTTTGCGATTATTTAAGGCGGTTAATATTGACTGCACAATTTGAAAAAAAGATTTGAAAAAGAAGTGGAAGATTTTTAAATGGCATAAGAATAGAAATAAAACATTTGGATATAATCGTTCTTCTCGGAAAGGAATTCCTCGTTGCATTCTCCTTTTATCTATTCTTTTAATCTATAAATCTATTCGCGTAGTTCTTTTCAAGAGGGAAGATTGGAGAATTATTCTTTGTTTATATCAGTATATAATTATGAAAAAAAGATTACGTAGAATATTGAATGAAACATCGAGACCGAAAAATAATCTTTCCATATAATCGGTTTCCACGCGTAAAACGCGTTCGTTCTTTGAAATTTTGTTGTTCCCCCGATTATAGTAGGCCCAAGAAATCACCGTAAATCGTGAAAAAAAAAAAAAAGAAAAGAAAAGAAAAGAAAAGAAAAGAAAAAAAAAGAAAAAAAAAAAGAAAAAGATTTAAAAAGGTGTACATATGTATAAGTGGAAGAGTAGTAGGGGTACCGGCGAACGGGGAACTCGCGTTCCAATTGGCCAACGGAAGGTTGGTGTTCGCCGCTAAGTGTCGCGGCTCTGAGAGTGCTTCGAACAGTGTATGAGAACAAGTCGGAACGGAAACTTGAGCATAAGCTTACTATACACTATATGCGTATCTATAATAGTCTCAATTCTATCAAAGGTAATAGTCGAATCGGCCCGGCCGGCGGCCACCTCCCCTCGCGAAAGAGTTAACATCGATATATCGAAAATGGTGGAAAATGGTATCGATCGGAAAAAATCGGAGATCAAGAAACCGGAAATCTATGAAACGGAAGTCGATGTACCAAAAGGTAAACGTATTGCTAGTTTTTCTTTTTCTTTTAGTTTCCTTCAATCACACAATAGGATTTATTCGATCCGAATTTGATAAATATATTTTATAAATGAAACAACTTTATACATTTATACATTTTAGTTTGGGTCTGTATACAAAAACATACACAAATACTGTGTTAATGTGTATAATGTTCATATTATATCAAATCTATAATACGTCGAATTATCTTTTTACTTCGACAAGTAATTCGTCTAATTATTAGTCGACTATTATTATTATCAATTAAAAGTTGTTGTATAAGATTTATTCCAAGTTTTTGTATTTTTAAGTATTAACGATCGATACATATTGAGTTTTTCTTCGTATCTCACATGTTATCCTCACTTATCATTTCCTTCAACATATGTTAGATCAATTTACATTCCGAGCACGATTTATAATAGAAATAGCACGTATACCTTGACCATTTAATCGTCATCAAAATAATCGTAGAAGAATCGAGACGTAAACATTTCGTTTAATAGAAAAAAGAAACCGTGCAAAAATAAGGAAATTCGCGATAAATTCATTAAAATCAAGTTATTTCTAATGAAAAACGTTTATGCAACAACAACAAAATTAAAATTAAAAATTATACAATTCGTTGTACATAGAATTGATTCTTTTAGAAAAAAAGCTCGTTTATCTTGCGATACGGTTTTAAGTGCCATTTTTTTTATTTCTATTTCTGTTTCTATCTTTCATTACTTCTCCTTCTCTTTAGTAACCTTGTTCACAACTAATGCAAATGCATACGGTATATACTAATTGTGAGTGAGACGACAACGATTATTACCAGATAAAATATATTCATTATTTTCTTGTTATTTTTATGTTAATTCCACTCTCTTCTGATCAATTGAAAAAAAAAATCAAAATTTATTATTTCCAAGTCTTTGTTACACGTCACTCGCAATCGAGTTATTTTCCGTGGATGTTTTTTTTTTCCTATTTTCTTTCTTTTTTTTTTTTTTTCTAAGAGCACAAAAATGAAAACGAGCATATATCACGATTAAAGTAAAAATAGAATAATAGGTGTGTCGAGTGAATGAAAAGTCTACGGAGATAATCGATCGCTTTGTGAATGCATTCACTAATAAATCATTCCCGAATGCCTTTAATTTACGATCGTGTTGCATGAAATATGCTTAGAAAAAATAAAGACGATATCGATCAAGGCAAACTATAGATCCAGTTCTACCGAAATACATAGATATAGTACGTTTGATTTATGTTAGTAGCTATATCTAAAGTCTCGATAAATGTTTCGTATAAATCAATGATTAACGATTAGATAATAGTTCATAGGGGAGAAAGAGAGACTTGCAACTAAATAATCTGTGTACACTTATCAGACATATTACTTACTTATTTTTTAACGTAAACTTTTAACCAAACTTTCAAACTTAATTGCTGTAATTTGTGTAATATTCTTTTTAACCTGTTTTCTTGTTGAACTATCAAACGCAATCAAATTATTAAAAGTATAAATCGAAGTAAAAATACCTTTTTTTTTCATTAGAAATGATAAAAAGGTTGATAAAGAGAACGTAACTTCCGTGTCAGAGAATCAACATTAGAAATTGATTGTAAAGTGTTAGTATAACGTAATTTGAAGATTATTATTCCACTAGAAGAGAGAAAGAGAGAGAGAAAGTTACAATGTGTGGAAACAAAAAAAAACGAGGGGAGGATTCTTGTCACTTTCATTCAATAGCGGTCACTCTCGTGCTAAAATAAAGTAACCGCGGTTCCTTCCTTCCTTTTACTTTTTTTTTTTTTTTTTTTCATTAACTAGTATAATTTTATGATTATCTCTGCACCAAAGCGGATAAAGAAATTGCGAGTAAAGGAAATGTGGGACGGATGGAGAGGGGGGAATTAGATTTCTTTAGAATACATGTTCTTTAATGATAGATCATAATCTATGTAGCTTTGCGCCTCCCAAGGTCATAGGAATTATTTTATTCCATATAATTTCAAAGTCTAGATTTAAATAAAATTCCAACCAAAGATATGAATTGTTCGCATTGTCATAGTTTCTTCTATTGTCGTTTCTTACCCTTCTTTTCAATATTCTCAAGTTTTTTATTACTCTTACGCGAAGTTAATTAATTACGAATCATCTTATTTCAAAAATAGTATAATTAAATGTAAATATTGAATTATTTCACTCGAGAAATTAATTTATATTTTAATTAGGGAGAAATTGTGGCATATATTTTTAAAAGTTAGAAAGCGATTTGAATGAGTAAGAGAAGAGTTATTCAATGACCATTCATAAAAATATACATGCTACTTGATAAAAGACAACACGCATTCATGTCTCTAATCTTCAGTATATCATGTCAACGAACGCGGTGTTCTCATCTCATTATCGATTATGATAATGTTCACTTAGCAACCTTTAATCGATATTTTTCTATGATTCCTACCTTATCGACATAGGTGTTCTTTGCATTTCAAAATAAAAACCGAAAATTATAATTATACTTATGTACGCTGTGTGAAAAAGAAAATGAAATTGAAGTAAACAGATATCCTTTATCGTGCAATGTCAGTATCTCTATAAGCGACAATTGGTGTGGGCTTTTCTTCTAACAAGGACGTTATTTTCCACTTTACCAAGTGAATAATGAGATTGAGGGCTCGTGCGTTTCCTGTTGTGTCCACTATAAAGTTATATCATGAATTAGAATAGTTAATAGTGGTAAGTATTTAAACGATCGGATTTCATTTCCGACACGTATTTTAAACGTTTTTTAAACAATCATAAAATCACTTACGTCTTTCCTCCTCTTTGTATCTTGTTCTTCTTCTGTTTTATTCTTTTTTTCTGAATTTCAATTTTTCTTTTCAATATTATTACAACTTGGGATCATTTATAATAACAAAAGTATTTATGCAAATTATTATTTCAATTACAAGATAAATAACATTTAATTAGGTAACAGACTTTAGCGATAATATTTTGAAATGTAATTGTAAAAAGTATCGTTTTGAAAAGAAACAAAAAGTTATCATTCTTTTTTTAATATTTTATATTGAATAAATAAAATCGTTAGAATATATCGATTACTTATTATTAAACGTCGATAATGTAACTTTGCTAACTTACCAACGTGAAACATAATGAACTTTACCGACTTCAATTATAAAAATAGAGAATAGAAATACATATAGATAGACCAAAAAAAATGGAAAAATCTATTAAGAGAATTTTATTTTTCAGCTTTTTCAGTTATTTTCAGCTTTTCAAATTCAAAGTCTTATATTCTATAATCTTATTCACGACACAATATTATTACAATCCAAATCTATCTATGTTCATTAATCGTTAATATGCTATAGATATTATTCATTATCTACGTTTTCGCAATTTAAAAAAACATAGCGTCATCATCGTGAATGTAACATATATTATTGCGCAACTTATTGTAAGAGGCAAATAAATTCCAATGCAAGATAATTAATCAAAGATCTCATTTAGCTAAGTATCAAATATCGAATTTATTTATTCTAGATATTTATACGAAGTACATCTTTTTGGCACGTTTTTCACTTCTAAACTATAAATAAATATCGTCGTACAAAATGACGGTGCATCCTGTACAGCTAACATTTATATAAACGATTACATATTCCAGAATATATATATATATATATGGTAATAAGCTGAATAATTCGTGTAATAACGTTCGTGAACACTTTAAATACAATTAAATACACGAGTTATTTATTTTCAGTACACACACACGCACCCACGTACGCACAGGTATCTAATTTTAGTGAATAAACGCGAATTTCAGTGCCAAACGGTCGATGACGTTAAAACTCATACGAAATACTCGTTAATCTTAAAGATGACGTTAATATAAATGATCGAAAGAACTGTAATATGAGATAACAAATCTTTCGATCGTAGATATTAATGCGTTCTCTGAAAAGCTTCTTTTATATCAATATTCATAAACTCCAAAACTATTCGCAACAATTATAAAAAACAAAAAAATATAAATTTACATATCTATATACATATTTATCGTGTAATAGTATTGAACGATAATTTCTTTTTTGCATCACATTACGAGGAGTGCAATGACAATAATAGAAGTTACATAACTTACAGTTAGTGCAATGTTGCAGACGTTAAGAAATTTATTGATTCATTAATCATGTTCTACTCGAAGAATTCGCCTGGAAATTTTATTGAAAGTAAAAGAAAGAAGGAAAAGAAATGTTAACTGTTAGATAGCACGTTTGCTAGGTGATTAACGCGACTCCTTGTAAACCAACAATAAGCCTCCTAGATGCTTTGAGTTTTCCACTTGATAAGAAGACATAGTAAAAGATTCCATGAGTATGTTAAGAGAGGAACATTATGATGTCGTCACTTTTACAAGTTTCTGGATCTTAATGAAAAATTCTCTTTGTACTTACGTACACATATATGTGTGCACATGTGTGTAGTACGTGTAATTCTTACCGTTAACGACAAACGTTTCGTGCAATCATACTGATAATTTATAACTTCCTTTAGAAATAACGTGGACGCGATATGGACGATTCATGTGTCGTCGATTTTGCGAATATTACAGAACTGATTACATATCTTCGCACATATATCTATGCTTAAATACTTACATACGCTTTTGATAAGACTCATTTTTCTTGTCTTTTTCTCTTGTTCTTGTTTTTTTTTTTTTCTTTTTTTTTTTTAATAAAAACGGACGAAAAACTAACAACGATTGAATATAACGATTTGATTTTACATCCAAGAAAACAGAGTGCATAAACATCATGCATCGTTGGGAACACAAAATACGGTAATTAACCTTACTCTTTTCAAGGTTAACCATGACGACAACTCTTTTCGAAACATAATTATTGCGTCATTCTTCTTTCGAATAACGATGGTACACCAAGTGTAATATTTATTGTGCCTTTGAAATCAGCATATACGTGCTTGCAATTACCCGAATACAAATGTAAAATACATAGTTGCGGGACACTTGGTATATGCATAATTATAATAACAGTAGAAATGTCATGACAAATATCGCTAATACTGATAAAGCGTGTCACGTTTCTCATAACAAGAAGAAAGAAAGTTATTAACGTTAATTAAATCGATTTGAGAGATCAATATTTGTTATATCAAATGTAAATGAGTTTACGTAAGAAGATTAAATATGTACGATTTGTTGAACGAATTCGTGAAAATTTTTGGGTTAAGGAAGCATAGTGCAATTATATAATATTTAATCTCTACCTCGAAGTATAATTAATTAATTAATATATTAATAATTAATAATGATAACAATTAAGATATATTTATATAAAGAATTTTTGCGCGCGCTAATATGATTGGTCAACAAAGTTGGCGCGAGGAAGATGGCGTCCAGTTCGTGATTGCACGCGATTGGCTAATCCGTTAGATTCGCGCATGCGTATTATCTATTAACAATTGTCGATCGTTTACGAAAAGTGGCGGAAATGCCCGAGGATAGATGTAGAAGTATGAGTAAAGAGAGGGAGTAAGAGGATAGTCGTTTTTCGTTCTGAACGTTCTTGCAATCATCGTCTGTTCGTTATTATCATTGTGTACGAGTTGCTTCCACGAGGTTGGCGCGCTCGCGCGCTCCTTAACGTGCGATTATTTTGTCGTTGATTGTGTTGTACAGTATCAGAAAAAGAAGAGGAAGTTAACAACCGGCCAGTTGTCTCCCGCGTTTCCTAAATCATCGTTTGTATTTCTACCGCGTACAATCCGTACCTCGTTCAATCCGTATTTATTAGAAGTGTATAAATAATTTGTGAAAAAAATAGAAAGCAATAGATAACGATTTATATCTTTTTCTATCGTCGAGGTCGTCGTCATCATTGTCGATAGACTTGTTGAGAGAATTTTCTTCCATTAACTTTTGCAAACGTGCCATGAGTGGTAGCAGGGCCAATGGTAATGAAAGCGGGGGGCGAAGGAATGGCCACGTGCTGGTGTGGGAACAACCGGGTTTGGAAGAGAACGACAAGCCGGTGCGAAGACGGAAAGGTATCTTTTGACTTTGTTTTATTCCGCTTGCCATGGAAAATGTACGAATTCTTGTTCTCTCCTTTTCTCTCCCTTTCTCTCCCTTTTTTCAGTATACTTTGTATGTATATGCATATGTGTCTCCTTCTATTCCTCTTTTTTTTTCTTTCTACATGTGTATCTTTTTCTAGCATATTATCAGCAGTCTTGTTTCATCCTTTTCCTATCAATGCCATCGAAAAAGTCTGGCCGATAGCCCGTGTTTCGTTTCGAGAATAGCATGTCGAGAATTCGCTTACTTCCAAGAGGAGTGTTCAGAAACGCACACGTTTCTCGCACCGGTTTAGAGGAAAAGAGAGGGAAAAGAGAGAGAAAAGGGAAAAAGTTAAAGGAAGGCGAAACACGAGACACGCACGTGCGCGCTACACTTCACGCGCATCCTATGAATTTATTTCCTACCATCTCTCAATACCAAGAAAATCATACTAATATACATATTTCAATATATAATGTATACTTATCCCCATTTAACTTACTCTTCAATGAATCGAACATATTCATCAAACATTATAACTTGATATGAGTGTATTTTTGTTAATTTAATTTATACAATGTTCATGAATTTTCTACAGAATTAACGTAATGCATATGTTTTAGAACAGAATTCTTTTGTTTCCTCTTTGTGTATTTTTTCGTTCGATTAAGCATCATACTTTTGGCACAAGCTCTACTATCTACTTATGTTCAGTGAATTTCTGGATACATGGAGGAGGCGTTCGCGTGTGAACGAGTTTACTCATCGTCATCTGTTAATAGAAATAAAAACGTCAATGGTTATATTTAAAAAGTAACAAAACAAAAAAAAAAAACGTGCTCATTTATACTTACAAAATACGTTCGTTCTTTCTTTACTTTGCTTTGCTTTGCTTTAGCGAGGTCACAATATTTTTACCGATATTGAATTTGATTGAATTCTATTAAATGTAACGAGCAAATAATATGAATATATATTTAGAAATAAATTGCTATGTACTCGGAATTAGAAAGGAGAATCTCGCAGAGAAAGAGAGAGAGAGAGAGAAAGATGGAAAGAGATATTTAATGAAATTTATTAGATCATACTTGAAATGCACTTGACGTGAACAATCAACGTTGTTATCTCGGTAATTAATCGGAACATTTCGAAATTCTTTTGAATGTTCTTCTCATAATAACTTACCTGTAATTGTAAGCGAGTTTTTAAGTCGTATTATTTCGTCAAAATTCTGATTAGATATTACCCAAGACCAGAGAAAACGTACAATACTTTAATGTCTGCCGCGACCCAAATACTCTGACCATGGTAAGTATATTTTTAACAATTTAGAAGAATCAACAACAATAGCAAGAAATTGAAAAACGCGCTAATCGATCAGTGGTAATCTTTTATTTCTTTATTGTTTTCTAATTCATTTTTTACGCATTTCGAGATGAACAGAATAAAAAATAAGATGGATATAGAAGAGGGACTCAGAAGTGAGAAAGATTATGCAATAGCAGGAAAATTTAATAGCTAGATAAAGAACTAAATGCTTTCAAACTACGTGAGTCATGTCGTTAAGCGTAATAGATAAGAATTTTTTGATTTTGATAGGAAAAAATTGAAGGAGAAAAAAATTGTTTTTTGTCCAACATTTTTACTTTCTTTTTCTTTCTTTTTTTTTTTTTTTTTTTTTTGAAATAATTCGAGAAACTCGGCGTGATATTTTTCATGTCTGACATGTCTTACACTATGGCCACGTTGTAAGATTGCATTACAAGTTTATAACGGTTATATCGTCGAGAAGGTAGCAGTAAAAATGGCGATTTATGATTGCTCGTATATTCGATTGTTTTGGTCGATCCTACTACTTTTTATTAACTTTTCTTTAATATTTTTTTTAATTTTTAAAAATAATCTAATCGTTAGATTTATTGTATCTTGTCAATTATTCTGTTATTTTGATTACTTTTGTTAGATCTTCTTTTCTTTTTTTTAACTAATATGGAGATTTTTAAATAGAAAAGAGACAAGGAAAGGATAAAGATAAAGATAAAGATAAAGATAAAGAAGAATGTATCTGCAGGTGGTGATCGCGCGCATTGATATTAACTGTAAAAAGTATTTGATTGATTTTCTTGTATCTACAAACATTTATTATAGCGTCAGCAAATCATTAACACTAATCGATCAAATTGCATCAATTTTTTTTACATTGATTATATTTTTTACAATTAATAATAATCATAATCATAATCGTTGTAAAATTAAGTTAAGAAATCCAATGATACGAAAATTTTTTAGTTTAATTTTTTAGTAATTTATTGAAAATTTACAATATATTGTCGCTAAATTCGTTAGAGTAATTGTATAGAGTTTTTTAATTTAACATAAAAAGAAATAAGATTGTACGAAAGAAGAAGAAAAAAAGGACTTCTTTCATGTGTGTAAGTAAAAACATCCGTGTCATATGGCTGGTTAGTTTTTTCTTTTTTTTTTTTCTATTATTCTACACGATACAAAAAAAAGGATCATTTTCGTTCGGCAATGAACTCTACTCTTCTTTAACCCCTTCTCTACCACTATTTTTCGTCTTGAAACTATTTTTCTATTGCGAGCCCCCCACGTGCTCGAGCGGTGCATACCGAATCTAACCGAAGATGGCCGACCATTGTCGATTTTTATACAATACACTCTTTTTCTATTTCTTTTTTAAAAAATTTACATGTAATATGAAACTTTCTTTTTATTAAGCTAGATTATTGATTATCATCATCAAATTCCTTATTAGAATTCGGAAATATATACAGGAATGTATATATTATGATGATCGTATGAAAGTATTAAATTACGCGCGCACGTTCGATAAAATGGCGCGCTTTTATATACAATTCAAATTTTCTTTGATGCATTTTTTCGCGTCTCGTTTTGTAAGATTTGTAGTGTTGCACAAATAAATAAAAATATCTCAATATTAGCTTTATATATGTTTCGTTTAGATTAATGAATACGTAAATTTGCGAACAAAATAGTGTGTACACGCATACTTATTGAAATTTATTTAAGAGATATAACAATGAGCAAAACTCGTCTGGATTTAAGCCAATAAATTTAGCCTTCGTTCCCTTTTGTTATCTCGAAAGCGTTCCTCGCCTATTTAAATCCAAAAATAATAAACAGAAGAAAAAAAACATGTCGAAAGTTTGATTCTGATCGAATTATCTGATCGATCGGTTGTTTTCTATTTTCGATCGACCCTTAAATATTATTAATCTTTACCGTTTTTATATATGAAACACACACGCATATATGAATGTACATATGATTGACGTTCTCAAGTATATTTTGTTTCTTAGGGTCAAATGTACAATCCCAGATAATGAAAGATCGTTTTAAAGAAAACTTTACTCGGTTCGATAGAATAATTGACTTCAATTTAGTTTGTCTTTTATATATATATATATATATGTAATCAACGTAAGTGCTAAAGTCTCTTTCCTCTCGTTAATAATGGCAATGATGTGTCAGCAGTTCACCATAGTGATTTATTACAAAATTACTGAATATACTAGAAATCTGTAACTATCTTTTCATATCTTTGACAATGAACTAATTGTGAGATTATTGGAACAATTTGCATTTCAATAGAACACACATTTATATATATGTACCTATGTGTATAGTCATAGAGCTTGGAAAGGTAACAAAAATTAAAGTAAGATAGTCGTCATCATCTTTCTGTGTAATCGGTCATGTGTATTTTATGTATACGGCGCCATTCCACAAGGACACTCGCTCATCGTTTTAAAATACGTAGGTTGTTTGAATAGATGTATAGATTCATATATAATATTTAAAAGAAAAAGAGAGAGAAAGACACACTTATGTACAAATTATTACTGTATATATCATGTAACATTTGTAACTGTATCAGTTATCACTTGTATTCATACACAATACACACATTCGTATAGTCTAACGTATCCTATATGGCTCGTTGCACTATTGTTGTTGTTATTATAATGATATGAAAATTAGAAAATTGAAGACAATCTACAGATTGATAGTACAGATAATATGCATATTATTAGACAAGAACTTTTAATGCACGTTGCATGCGTGTGCGTTGCAATGTTTCATTTCCGTAACATTTTGCATGAATCATCATACATATTTTCTTTTTCTCTTACACTTCTTTTTTTCTGTAAATAAATGATTCATCCATCATCAATCAAACATAATCAAATTGGACTAGGAATTACCTGCTATTGTGATGGCAAATATTAAAATAATTATAAACACTTGGGCTATATACATTTAAATAGAAAATATTAGATAAAGATTGTCTGTCCTATTTTACATTGACACAATTCGCAATCTGGAAAAGAAAAAATTATCTCCAGCTGAGAATTTACATGAATTATTCAATATTATTTTTTTAACCTTCTCGCCTTCTATGTTTTAAGTTAATAATAACGTAATAGAGATGATTTCTATTATATAGAATGTATTTTGCTATCGAATAAAATATCTTATCTGAAACTGGGAAGATTTTTTCTTTTTTTAATCAATATTATAAAAACTTTGAATGAATAATTTAACTAAGAAAAAGAAGGTTGTTGGGGTTGGCTTACAGGCCTGCTGGGAACACGTCATGTAGTCACGTTTATGCTTTTTCTTGGCATGGCAAATGCCTATGTCATGAGGACCAACATGTCTGTGGCAATTGTTGCTATGGTCAACCATACGGCTATCACCGGGGATAAAGAGTTTGTTACAAACGAGTGCCACATCGATGATGATAATAAGAATACTACTATATTAATAAATCATGTGAGTAGTGTCCATTAATCTAAATCTATCTCTTCATAATCAGAATATCAATAAATATATAAGTTTTTATTATATTATGAATTTTAAATAATAGTTGTATGTATATTTATTTTGGAATTTACAGAAAGACGGCGAATTTGCCTGGGATACCAAAGAACAAGGCTACTTATTAAGCTCATTTTTCTATGGATATGTTCTTACTCAAATACCTTTCGGTATGCTTGCCAAACGATTTGGATCTAAATATTTTCTTGGCATTGGCATGCTGATCAATTCGATATTTGGACTATTAGTTCCTTTGTCAGCACATCAGGGCTTTTATTCGCTAATGGTAGTTCGATTTATTCAAGGCTTAGGTGAGGTAAGTAGTCCTTTGTATTTCAAATATATTCTTATAGTTATAAGTTATGAAATGTTGAAAAATCACACCATATATATGTATATATATATATATATGTATATTATATATATGTATATATAAATGAGATGAGAATGTATGTTACGGGAAAATTGGTTACATATTCTCACTAATATAAGATATTGTTCACATTAACTACATGATACGCGTAGATTTTGATCTTCTATTATTATTTAAATGCAGGAAATATGCATACCATGAAATGAATGTAAGTTTTAGATCATTAATATATTTCAAATTATTTATTATAATTAATATAAAAAAGAAAAATTATAAAATTGAAAACTTGCATCCAATTTGAATAGTTTTAATGCGTATGTTCAGCCTATATAAATGTTAATGTAGAAATTGTTGATTCTTAGATAGTGTTATTTTAATTTGAAAAAATTCCAAAGTTATAATGTTAAATTTAAATTAAAGGATTACATATTCGTTGAGTGTGAACGCTTTTTGATTGTTTGGGTGTGATTTCCTCCCCCTAGGAATGGATTATCCCTATTGCAGGGTCCAATTGTGCCTTGCACGCACGCATTGTTGGCAAAGTGGATACCACCAAACGAGAGGAGCAGGATGGGAGCCTTTGTCTATGCTGGTAAGCCTGTACAGTGCAATATTTAATAATGTAGCACTCTTGTACATACCAACTGACCGTGAGTCCCGCGAGTCCTCTGGATATTTCAATGCATCCAATCATTGTGTACTTCTTGCTACGATGGAATTGGAATCGCAGGAGTGGTGGACCCTTTTGGTTCTTACTTATCCACTGTTCTTAATGACTCACAGTAGGTTACCCTTTTCAAATCCGAACATTATTATTAATTCGATTTTGTTTTCTCTGTTATTTATAGGTGCTCAGTTTGGTACAGTCATCTCAATGCCATTAAGTGGTCTACTATCTGAATATGGATTTTCTGGTGGGTGGCCATCAATATTTTATGTCTTTGGCGCTGTTGGTATTATCTGGTGTATAGCTTTTTTCTTCCTGGTTTATGAAGATCCAGAAAATCATCCACGTATTTCTGAAGATGAAAAAAAATACATAGTTAGTGCCTTGTGGGGAAATGCTGGAGCATCTGTAAATATGTTTTTTTAATTATTATTATTATTATTATTATTATTAATTTTCTTTTTCTTTTTCTTTTTAAAACGAAATATCTATATTCTATGTTATCTATTCTATACAGTCTCCGCCTATACCTTGGAAATCAATCGCTACTTCAAAGCCTTTCTGGGCTATTTTGATAGCACATATGGGTCAAAATTATGGATACGAAACATTGATGACTGAACTTCCAACATTTATGAAACAGATTTTACATTTTGATATCAAGTCTGTGAGTCATATCAACAATTTACATAAACAAACAAACAATCAATCATTCAATTAATTACAAATTATTTAATATAAATAACGTATATATTATTTCAGAATGGACTTGTATCGTCTCTTCCTTACCTTAATATGTGGGTTTTTTCATTAATACTTAGCCAAGCAGCCGACAAAATGATTTCGTTAGAAAAATGTAGTCTTACTAGTACACGTAAAATTGTCAATAGTATTGGTCAGTATGGACCAGCAATAGCATTGGTAGCAGCATCTTATACTGGTTGCAATCCATGGTTGACAATAGTTATCCTTACTATTGGGGTTGGTTTTAATGGTGGTATTTATTCTGGTTTCAAAGTTAACCATCTTGATATCTCACCAAGATTCGCAGGAGTTTTAATGGCATTCACAAATTGTCTTGCTAACCTAGCTGGATTACTTGCACCGATAGTAGCTGGCCATATAATCGTTGGCACGGTAACAGAATTATAATAGTTAATTATCCATAAGGTTCATTACTATTGTTATTATAATTATCATTATTATTATAGCCAACTCATCTAAAATGGAGGATTGTCTTCATGATTTCGGCAGCTATTTATGTGGTGTGCGCAACATTTTATCTCATGTTTGGTTCCGGAGAAAGACAACCTTGGGATAATCCAGAAAAAGACGAGGAAAAAGAAGAGAGCAAAGAATTAGATAGTGTTAAAACAGTCAACGAAACTCAACACTAATGTGATTTTAAAATAATGCTTGCCTTGGTATTTAAGTTTTTTCTGCCATCAAGCTAAATTCTAAATATGTTAATGGTTCCAGTCGCGGGTGGCACTTATCTGCCTTAAAGTACATCCATTCCCTCCGTTAATATTTAACCGTGCTGGATGATTGCGCTATGTTGTAGTATATAACTATAAGTTAATTTCAAGTTGATTTTTATTTTATTTTTTTCTAATTATTACGAGCAGTGTTCAAATTTTAATAACACTGATCACATTAAAAGTTGCATATCAGAATGTCACCGATGTTTGTATCGCGTTGTAAATGTGGAATTCGATCAATATTTTCATTATTTCATAGAATACGTGTTGTTGAAATTAGAGTGTATGAAAGAGAAAAAGAGAGAGAGAGAGAGAGAGAGAGAGAGAGAGAGAGAGAGAGAGAGAGAGAGAGAGAGAGAGAGAGAGTAGAGAGAATTTAAGAGTGTATGAGTTATAGAAAAATGAAAAAATATATACGACTGTGACATATTTCAAACAGGATATATGTATTACGTTCAACATCTAAAAAAGAAAGAATCATGAAATTTCAAATTACATCTCCGTAAAGGTATAACAACATCTTGAATTAATTTGACTAAATTAGCGGTAATTATTTAATTGTATTAAAAGTTTCTATGCAATGGCATTGATAAACTTTGAGGAGCATCAAGTATGACTTTAAAATATTTTGGAATCAGATTCTTGAAATAAAAAATATCTAGGAAACTATAGGAAATGCTTCACATTAATATTCAAAAATGTCGAAATTTCGAAATATTCTTTTTTTTTTTTTTTTTTTTTTTTTGTTTTTTTTTTTCCATATATTTAAGCACAAAATTATGATCTGCTAGGTTTTGCGTAGTTGAAAAATAAACGAAATAAGGAAAAAATAATATAAATTAAGGAACTATCCATGGATTTAATATTGAATTACACGTACAATGAAAATTTACTTAGCGTATTATAAAAACAAGAATACACAAAGATTATAATGCGTTTTTGCATAGTAGTTCAAATATTTTATCTAATTTGGACATTAGTTTGATTATATTTATACTTTAGATTTTTTCGTGAGTTACAATTATTATTGTATAATAACAAAGAGTTAACAATACATTTGTCCAAATTAGATAAAATCAATTAACGAAGTTGGCAGCAGTATTAGAGTAAAAGTTCTCATTTGTTCATCTTTTTTTTCTTTTTTTCTCCTTTTTTTTCGTTACATCACGAACAGTTTATTATTATTAACTATTATGTATCATTTTGTATTGCGTTAGGACAGACAATATGATTGCATAAAAACAGTTGAACAAAAGTTAACAAAATATTGTCTTTACACACACACACACACACACCACGAGCAGTCGTTGATAAATTGTTATACATATTGCATAATGCAATTAATGATCTATACATATTGTAGATAGTCGCACGAAAAATCCTATTAACTTATAGACTTTAGATGAGTTGTTACACTCTAGTAGTAATTATTTATATTAAAAAGAACTACGAACTTATTACCTCTGTCACACTTAAAATTTAAGTTACAAAAGCGGATGATTTGTGTCTGGAATTTTAATAGGATGCATTTTTCTATCGATTAAGTTTTTTTTTCGTCTTTAAGTAGCACAAACTTTTTGTAATCATTCGTGACTTAATATTATATAAAATTTTGATGTGGAATGATGCAATTAAAAATTCGAATGGGACACCAGAGATACATTATCGCTCATCAAAATAACAAACATTTCTAGGAATAAGAAAATCGCGTCTTCCGGTAATTGAAAAGATTGGTTACTTTTAATTAAGAATTTAATATCTTTAGTATCTAAAATTGAAGATAACAATCCTTTAATTAAAGGAAATGAATATTGTCTCTTAGTATATTTATCTGATTGCAGTCAAATTTAAATCGGATACAAATATCGTTTTTATATACTTTTCATGAATAGCATTCTTTGATTATATAAATTTTGTACTAGTTCATTCTTTTTGTACATTATTGTGGTCGAAGGGTGAATACATGAAAATGTTCACAAATCACTGCTCATTAGGAAATATTTCAAACTCTCTAGATAAATAATGTACCCGATATTTGATAAAAAATTATTGCAGCATCATATTGATAATACCATTAATTTATATAACACGAGTATACATATATATATACATATAAATATTAGCCAATATTGTAGAATATTTAAAGAACAGTTACCATCTAAAGAAATGTTATAAAATAGTTTGATGAAGAATTTTACAATCCATATTTTGATACGTATATTTATAAATATTGTACATAATTTTGATGATATACATAATCTAAAAATTTAAAACAATTTTTTTTTATTTTTGGGATTGTAATTTAGATTATAAGAGATTTTGAAATAAATAAAACGTGCTGTAACACAGCAAAATTACATTTTAACTAATTATTATTGCAAATAGACATAATTAATATATATAATAAAATTTGAAATATTAAATACTTATGTATTATAAATCGAATAAAGGTCGATAATGTAGGTATGGCGTTTCTTTACTTACTACTACGTGACGCTAGTATCAGATTTAGTAAACACATTCGCCGCCAGAAGATTAATTTTAGATGTCAGCGCATATGCAAACATTGGAGATGTGAAAAGAAATCTAACTTTCTGACGTTATTTGGTTCTCTCCTACGGTTATCATTTAGTATTCCTGTCAACAAATATAACGTTAAGAATGAGACTTCTAAGATTTGAAAAACTGTTATAGTTGTGCATATATTCGTCTTTATTCGATATAGGTTGGTTTAGAAAATTAATCCTTAGTATTAGTAAATATATTATTGCGTTAAAATAATACTTGAGAGATGACATCATTTGATATGATTGATTTGTTACGATTTTTTATTATTCAAAAGAAAATAGAATTTTAGAAGAATATTTATGGATCAAATTTTCTTATTTATTACGCATATATTGAAATTATTATAAATAAAATATATTATTATTATTTTCGTTATTATATATTTGACAGGTAGAGATAAATTAGTCATGTGGATTCTACAACTCATATGCGTAGTCACTTTAGTGACAACGATTAACAGTAGCGATATAACTACAGCTGTATTTGGTAACGTGCTTGATGGCATGCCTGCCGCATTTGGAGATTTTGATTCAGACGAATTAACAGATGTATTTATGGTACGCAAGGATGGTAAAACTGTACAAGTTTTTCTTGCCGCCGAGCAAGAACCTTTGTTAAGACCAGACGATAATCTAAAGTGTAGTTTTGAAGAGCCTGTCACAAGCGTTGTACCAGGAGATTTTGACGGAGATGTCTTTATGGATATTCTAGTAACAACTACTAATTCAACAACTAAACTTACCGATGTATATATCTTATGGGGGGGAAATAAAGATTCGGTTGTACAATTAAATTGTACGACTCGACTTTTATTCAGTATGCAAGGTCAACCATTGGCGTTAGATTATAATCAAGATATGATCATTGATCTTTTTGGCATGGATGAACACTACAATAGAACTTTTTGGATATTCACTGAAAACAGAGGAAAGTACGATGTTAAACAGATGGCACACACAGATCATAGAAAAATGGAACCCATAAGCCATCCACACTCTAATGCTTTTCTTGATTTAAATAATGATTTTTTGCCTGATCTCGTTGTAACTACTAAAAAGTCTTTTGAAGTTTGGCGCGGCGAGGAAGATGGTTTTACTTTTGAAAAAGAGTTCGATTTACCACATAATGCGGAAGTTATTGGTCAGACTCTTTACCTTGACGTTGAGCTTACAGGAAAAGCTGATCTACTTTTGCCACTTTGTTATGACAAAGCGAAGCATACTAATTGCACCATAATGATGTATTCCAAAGGATGGCACGATTTGCAAATTAATTTTAGAGATAAAAGTAATACTTGGGCATTTGTCAAAGGGGACGGTCAACGTTATACGGATACAATAACACTCAGAGGTGGAGATTTTAATATGGATGGTTATCCTGATTTATTAGCAACGTTAGAATCTACTAGCACTAAACAGCGACAATCGTTCTTGCTTGAAAATGTTGCTTGCAATTCTTGCAATGGCTTCAATCGAACATTTGATATACGCTGGCAAGCCCTCAATCCATTTTATAATGAAACTGTTATGGCAGTGTTCTACGATTTTTATCAGGATGGTATTTTGGACGTAATATTGGTAGAACTAGATAAAGCCAATAAAGTTTATCGTACTGCTGCATTTAAAAACAGTTTAGATTATGATGCCAATTTTGTTAAAGTTATGGTACTCACTGGACGTAACAACAGCATGTATCCTATTTCGGCTGGTTCATTAGGAAAGAAAAAACGTACATATGGAACGAATCTACCAGGACCATCAATAGCTTACAGGACTACTACGCAAGACGGTTATCCGCGTAATGCCATTGCTGCTCAATTGTCGCAAAGTGCATATTTTTCGCTAAATTTACCATATACCACCTTTGGATTGGGTAGAACACCAAACTTTGTTGATTCCTTAACGATAGGAGTAAGTTACCAAACACAATCTTTATCAAATTACATTAAATCGATTGATTGAATTTAGAATGAATTTGATCGTACATGAATTTCAATTAGACGCATAATAAATAAATGAAATTAAATATAATATACTTTTATGTACAATTATACAATGTTCTTTCATAGGTCGGTGGTAAATCAAGAGAATGGCCGCAAATAATTCCAAATTCTCAAATGGTAGTAATACCAAATCCAATATCGGGACCATACAGATGGAAAGCCCAATTATTTGTTACGCCTAGTAAATTAATTTTATTAAGTGCAGCTGCTTTAAGCGGAACCTGCAGTCTTATTTCGTTAATTATCGTTTTGTTATATTGGAAGGAGAGGAGGGAAGATAAAATAGAAAAGCTTCAAGAAGCTCATAGGTTTCCTTTTGATGCTATGTAAAAATAGAATTTAAGAAAATATATTAATTAAGAATTATTTAATTATTTAACAGAATTATCAATTAATAAATAAGTATTGCTTCCGATTTATTATATTATCCTTTTTTGGTTTTTTCTTTTCATAAATATACCAATAAATAATTTTCCTTTCTCTCTCTCTCTCTCTCTCTCTCTCTCTCTCTCTCTCTCTCTCTCTCTCTCTTTCTCTCATTCTTTTAACACAGAGTATAATACTTTTTTTAATTTCGATAGAAATTGTCAAATTCTGATAAAATTCATAATTTATTGTTTCGCCTTATGCATTTTTGTTTTTTTTTTTCTTTTTTTTTTTTATATAAAACAGGACTTTTTAATATCACACAATATGTTTGGCGCATCGAGTGCGAAATGTATCAACAAACGATCTTTTGTTGGAGTATTTTTGGTCTGTAAACTTGAAGCACGTAACTTCAAAAATTCTAAAACTAACACAAGATTGCTATTGGCAACGGTCATTTTTAATGGCAGGGTTTAAATCATTAAAATAAGAATGCGCCATTGCTTCTTCCGCTGACAATCGTAGTACTGGATTGCACACTAATAATCTCTGAAAATATTTGTAAAAAAGTCTTGAAATGCATCTATACTATTTTTTATCTTTGAAAAAATTAATATCTAATATTATAAGAGAACATCTATTGCTTGCCTGTAATAAATCTTTTCCTCTGGAGGTAAGTTTTGGCGTAACTTGAGCCAATCCTTGTGTAGGATGATACTGTGGAAAGGGTTTGTAATCTATCAACATTGTTAACTCTGGCCACGTTTCTTCCGTCGGTGTACCTAACATTTTAAAAATCCTTTTCAATTGATCGTCTATGTCTGACCCAGGAAAAAGCGGTCTCCCTGCATTTGCTAGCTCTACGCAAATAAAATATCCAAATTGATAATCAATTTTGGTATATATATTGACTTTTGGTATATATATTGTTTATAATGGATGTACCAGCAAATATACATCCGGCACTCCACATATCAATGGACGTTGTATATAATTTTGCTCCAAAAAGAACATCTGGTGGACGGTACCATAATGTAACAACCTCTGCAGAATAACATTTAACCGGAATGCCAAATGCTCGTGCTAATCCAAAATCAGCAAGCTTCAACTCGCCATTCTAGAAGATAAGTGGATTTAAATAAAATCATTAAGTTCTATAATATATATTATCAAAATTATACCTTATTGATTAGTAAATTTTGTGGTTTTAAATCTCTGTGGAGTACATTACGGCTGTGACAAAATGCTAGTCCACGTAATAATTGATAACTAGAAGAAATAAAAAACGCATAAGTAAATCATTGTTGCTTACAATTATAGAAAGAAGATAAGATTCTTACAAGAATGATTTCACTACGTCTAAGTCTATTTCTCCATTTAAGCTATCAAAGTATTTCTTAAGATCTTGATCGCAGTGCTCGAACACTAGAGTAAGTTTTTTATCGCTGTGCAATACGTCATAAAGACGTACTATATTCTTATGTTTCAATTCTTTTAATAAACATATTTCCCGAAGGGCTGAGGATGGTACGCCCTAAACAGACAAACAAAACATTATATACAATAATAATAATAATAATGAAATAAGAAAAGGATAATCACAAATTATTATTACTCATATATTGTAAAAATGATAAAAAATAATATTTAAATATACCTACTTCATCATCTTCATCCAAACGTACTCTTTTCAAAGCGACGATTTCGTGAGTTTCGCGATTCTTCGCTTTGAAAACGGTGCCATAAGTGCCTGAAAATAAATGACGTTTAATGTTGACAGTTCACTGCATAATATAATAGTGACGCATCTTCTTCTATCATATGCACTAAACACATACACACATAACGCGCCGACGACGATAGTTGTATCGGTATTGGTTTTATTTTTTTAACGGTTAATATAAACGACTAATTAATTAAATTGGAAATATATAATTAATAGGATAACTATATATATATACATATATATATATATATATATATCGTCAGCCTACCTTCTCCTATTTTTTCGAGTTTCTCATATTTTTGCATATTTTTGGTGTTACTTCGGGGCGGAATGCACACGCACAGTGGTTACCGCTGCGCCGTTACGACTAAACTTCGCGCATTTAATATATATATATATATCATATACGCGCTAAATTCAAATCACATTGGATTAAATGCGGATGAATGTATTTTTTACTTATACTTAAATAATTCATTATATTATTCTATATCGATATATTATATATGTTTGCAAGGATAAAAATTGCTTGTCTTTTTTATTGGGACAGGCTCTTGGTTAATGTTTATTATTCTACATTTATTATATTAGTTCATTATTGATCGTTCGACATTTATGTGCGACGTAATTTTTATCATTATCGTATCGTGTATACCACGCTTTAAAATGTATCTTATTTTAAATCTGCTTTTTCTTATATGGAAATAATTGCATATTAAAAATTGCACATATTTATAAATAAATGAATTCATGATAATCTCATACGGTAATATCATATTAGGAGATAATGTAGGGAACAAGGGACGGTCGTGTTAATGTTTTGCATTAACCACGATGGTCACGTTACTAAATATTATTAATATATACAAAATTATTATTTTATTCGTTTCGAAGTATATTTGAATATAGTAAAATAATGAAAATAATGAAATAAGAAATATGTTCATTGACGTGCGGGGGAAAAGAAGAAAAGGTACATTTTTCTAAAGGAGGTTACAGGAAATAGAAAAATGTAGGAATATTATTGGTTATCTATAGATAGACATACACTTTTTATTGGTTGTTGTTACATAACGCGCCAATCTTCACATACTTCAGGTTTTCGTTGTACGTTGGATTATGAGTTTGAACGTAAGGAAAAATTATATTAATTAGAAGAATTAATTATGCAGATGAGTTATCAAATCTTTTGTCGAATTATTCTATACGAAAAGGAAAGTATTTTCTTTGGAAACATTCGTTAACGTTTAATATGATATAAATTAATCATGTATCTTGTATTCAAATTATTCAATAGCGCCATATTCGTCCTGATAAACTTAATGGTCGTTTTATATACGCTACAACGTGTGAGTATTATAAGTTTTTATTTTTAATATCTTATTTTTTTCAATTTAATCGTATTAAAATAAAGAAAATTGTTGCAGTTCTTTTGGGCAATGAAACTGCATTATAAAATCGTGGCAGATATCACTGATTTTAATTCGATGGTAAACATATATAATACACACATACATCGATGTAGGTTGGGATATTTTAAATTAGATATTTAAATCACTTATTTATTTTGTTATTTAATTAACAGGTAAATGAATCTCGTGCCAGTTTAGATTACATGAAATGCAAAATAATGGAGACAATGGACGAGGTGTTTAACGTTTGATTTTTTATTTTCAATTTATTTTATAATGAAAGAAATCTCGTAGATTAAGGAAGATGTCAACAAGGAACTCTGCATTACCGATCGTTTGACAAAACTTAGTTCAAAAATAGCTGCATTATCGTCAAGATTCAATGCCGTCGAAGAGAATGTAATAGAGGTAAATACTCTTAGTTTTAATTTCTAAATTATTCTCTACATTAACTTTATTAATTAATTACAAAATAATATTTTAATATAATCATATAGGATAAGTGAAATAATTTTTGGAAAGATTTTAGGTGTTAATAATTATAAAATTAGTTTAACTATAAAATTTGAAAATAGTATTACTTATAGTACGATAATAGTCAGTGTATTATATAATTATATATTTAATAATTATAAAAGTGTTCTATAATTGAAAAATGAAAAATAATAGTATTTTCAATATAATATTATTTTAGAAAAAATGTAATTTATTCGGGGAGCACTTTTATAGTCACTAATTCGTATGAGAGCTTTGATCTTATTTTTGTTTTAATTAATAAGATTATATTATATTTATATTTCTATAATTAAATGTAGTTCGTACGTATGGATCATAATATGGAAAGCGTTAGAGTCGAAACACCGGATGACATAAACGAAGAGATGAATAAAATACTGAGGAATTTAATGGATAATAAACAGCAACGAGGGAAACCATTGAAACATTTCAATCGCTAGATTTAATCTTTTTATTTGCGTTACATTTTCACTATATTTTCAAAGCACACATAAAGAACGCGAATTAATTACAATATCGTGATACGATATTTCACATTTGAAGTTTCAATCATCAATAATGATGAAACAAAACAATTGACAATTTGTCTACTTATGCCTTTTTAAACGTGATTATTAATATATATTTTTCAATAACCAATAAAATATATTTTTCTAATCAGTCGAGTATTCGTCCTCTCGAACATTATCAAAGAGGAGGAGATATAAGATCGTAACGTGATAGAAACGAGAGATTCATTATTTACATTTAGTTATACACATATTTTCACATAGATTTCTTATTTCATTTTTTTATTTAACGATATTTTTATTGATACGTCTTATATATTTTCTTATGTTTGTGATTTTGAGGTCAAGTTAATATCTATCGATATGAATCATTTATAATAATTATAATATCATATGATATCTCCGAGAAAAGGGAGTACCTTAAAAGAGTATTCCAATAATGTGCCTAGCTTGATGATCTAACGTTGTTGTTGCTGTTGCCGTTGTTGTAACTGCTGCTGTTTGACCAGGTAATTAGTTAATCTTTTAACGAACCCACTCCAACCTACACGATCGATCTCGTCAAAATTTCTTTTGTAGAAGTTGTCGAACGCGTTCGCATCAATCTCATCAAAATTTCTCTTCCCTAAACGATCGAGAACGAATGGATGAATGTCGTCATAATCGCCGAGTCGTGTATTCAACGTTGCTGGTTTCCTGGGCCATACAAATGCATAAGAAGTTTAGTTAAGATAATCGTTAATAATATAGGATGCTCATAAATGATGGATGACAAAATGAAGATTATTGTTAATATTAGATTACTTTTGTAGAGATCAAATTTATATATTATTCCTTTCATTATTTATGAGTAGTCTGTATATTTATTATCATTTTGTGCACTTTACCTCAAAGGAAAATATCGTTGTTTCTCGTAGATAAGGGCAGGATAAAAGTCAAGATTACGACGAGTTGATCGTAACAAGTGACCACCGGCAATGCCACCGTCCAAATTATGTCCATCTGGTATACCTTTGGAATCAGATAAATATTAATCATCAGATCTGTGAATCATGAAATCTGATTTTCAACAAAAGAGAATATTTTAATAAGGGATGATCGTAGGACAGGTAGGATCATTAGGATAAAATTGAAATAATATCTATTCTTCGTGTGATCTGAAAATTTTTAATAATATTTCAGAATAATCATAAAGAATTTTCTTGGTGCTTTAATATTATGCAATAGTTGTATTGGTTTGTGTAATCGAATAGCGTTGCGCGACATAAGAACAATTTGCAAATTTTGCTCATTTTTCCATTGATCAATCTTCTTTATTTGCATTCATTTTTTTTAATTTTTTATATCGTCTTATCAATCAGAGGTCACTCGTAGAATCGTTCAATGTCACGGACGAGATTTCCTCCGCCGATTTGATCCAAATTTCTCACGAGATTTCCACCGCCGATTTGATCCAAATTTCTTACGAGATTTCCACCGCCGATTTGATCCAAATTTCTTAC
>NW_014569617.1:36738-41891 GCF_001313835.1 Polistes canadensis
AGATTTCCACCGCCGATTTGATCCAAATTTCTTACGAGATTTCCACCGCCGATATGATCCAAATTTCTTACGAGATTTCCACCACCGATCTGATCCAAATTACGTTTCGCACCAAACTTAAAGTTACTCAGATCTCTGACCAGATTTCCACCACCAATTTGATCGAGATTTCTTAAAGAACGTTCGTTATTGTATTCGTTAAAGTTTGGTACGCTTCGTACGAGATTTCCACCACCGATTTGATCCAAGTTTCGTTTGACAACACTCTGCTCGTTCATTCCGATTATTTTTTGTGCTTTGGATATTCCCGGTTCTGAAATAGAAAAGAAACAAAATTACGGCAACTCTAACAAGATGATTATATTTGTACTACCAAAATATTTCATGCAAAGTGATATGTGTTTTCTTCTTATTGTTTGTTTTCTTATCAATTCATTTTGTAGAAATTATAATCAATAGAAATGATTTTCAATGTTGCTGAATGTGCACGCGCACACGCACACACATTTATTAGACTTCATTCTTTTCAGATATTACTAAGAACAATCTTTTATCGCATTGATAAAGAAAGAAATATTCCATGAAACGTTAATTATGAATCAGGATAAGTCAGCTTCTTTTTTTTATGGCTTACCTCTCCCGAAGGATTTAGCGATGCCGGATGTTTCGTCGCGCAAGCAGGGAAATAAAAATATAAGTAATTATTTATTTGCATTTCTATCTTTCTGAAGTTTTTAATTAAAATAACGAGAGAGCTCTTACGCGTTTACGCGTTATCGCACGAAAAAGATCTTTTTATGACTCGGTTACGATATCGGTTGAAATGTTTCTTTTATGAATTTTTTCTTTTACAGGACTAATTCTTTATAGAAAAAACTCTAATTCCCTTTTCTTGCTCTGTTCTATCGATTGGAAGGAAATTTTGATCTGCGAACTATAATAAAAAAAAAAGAAAAAAAAAAAACGAAACGAAAAAGTAAAATAAAAATCTGTCTTAAAAACAGTAAACAATTTGTTGTTGCAAATAATCGTAAAATAATTGTAAAATGCACATGTACGCGTATACATGCGAATATGCGAGACTTGAACCCCAACAACAATATCGATCCTACAACATTATTCCTTTGGGAACATATATAATTTATTATAAAAGTGAGTAGAGAGAGAGAGAGAGAGAGAGAGAGAGAGAGAGAGAGAGAGAGAGAGAGAGAGAGAGAGAGAGGGATAATACATTATACATTAGTGAGTAGCGTCGTACTTAAGAAAGAAAAATTAGTAAAGACTTTGAAAGTATTCAGATAGTTAGGTAGATACCACGATAAGCCATTATCGTGCACGCAACTGCTAATTTTGTCTATCTTTTCATTTTTCTTTTTCAAGAATTGCTTTATCTCAACGGGATCGTTTTTTTCCCTTCTGAAACTAATGTAAGAGAAAAAGTAAATGAATTGTAAGTAGGAAAAATACTTACTGCGATCGTCCAAGTATTTAACAAGAAAGTCTGTCACGATTGGCTCGTAATTTTCTCGTTGTAATTGATTAGCATCGTTCTGTACCTGACAAATATTATAGATAGAGAGAGAGAGAGAGAGAGAGATAACAATAATAATATTAATATATTGGAAGCATTTCGAATCTATGTAATTATTTAAATTGTAATTATATATATTTATATATAGGATTAAAAGTAAAACAAGACACTTGAAAATAGCTTATCCAAAGTTGAATAAAAAAAAAACTGATCTCCATGCAAGGCAAGAACATTTTTGAAAAGAGATAAGATGTTTATTATGCATAGACAAAGTTCGTGCTTCGTGCTTCGAATAGGCACGCGTTTTTCAAAGTTTCACACAAATTTGCAACAGCAATCATTTGCATAAGATAAATTTGAATATTGAAAATCAAATGAATTGATATATTTGAAAGCAATTATATTACGTTGTTACCTGTAATGCCGAAATGGATGTACAAGCAACGATATATATGCTCGCGATAAAGGAAGAAATCACGCGCGTCTTCATGATCGATGTTCTATCGATCCCAGTTTAGTTAATCTAATTGAAATCTCGACAAATTCGGAGTGACGTGCCACGAAAAGTACTTGAAAGTGTCTCGATCCTCGTGCTCCCTTGAAATATATAGTGCTTCGAGTGAGGGTGAGGGTGAGGGTGAGGGTGAGGGTGAGGTTGAGGCGAGGGAGATTCGTTAAACGGGGGTAGAAAAGTAGCAACTAAACGCGTCTGCGCGATAAACAGCGCGAAGAATCACCCTTCCGAAGTATATCGTACTTTTATCACCAAATGCCTTTTAACCAAATAATCTATATATCAAGTGAACATTCAATTTTTCCTCATTATTTTTCAACTTATACATTTAGATTTGATTATTTTAGCAACTTTATTTTATCGTGATGGATGATACATTCGTATACATATATAACTTATGAGGAATACTTTTGAATTATATATTTTCCAATTACTGTTACATCCACACAATCCACGTAATCAACGTAAAATTAAGAAGAATAATTTAGGATCTATTGGTCATAGATGGAAAATATTTTCAATTAGATGAATATGCATATTATACTCTATATATTATGCTCTATATATTTTTATATTACATATATTTTAATATCCTTTCCAGCTAAATCTTCGTAGATAATTTTCAAAGACAACGACAATATCTAGAAATATTAACAAAGAGGAGTAGCTGTACTTAACAACAGATATTAAATCATCATCCTTCTTTTGATGAAAAGAACTTAACATTCTTGAGGAATGAGACATCAATGTTGTAGTTAATTACAGGAGATTAACTAGAAAGTAAGACAGTGTATAATTCTCGTATATTCTTTCATCAAACTTCTTCTTGAAAAAAGAACAATAACGAATAACAAATTGTTAACATTAACAAGAATAAAATAAAAATGATCTAATTCTTTTTCTTCTTCTTCTTTATTTTGTCAAGATTCAAAATGTATCCAAAAACATGTAATTAATCGCGCGCATCTTTTTGGAAAATGAAATCACTCTTCGATGCCAATGTGTTGGATATTTTGGACATGAAAATTGCTTATAAAAATATAAAAGAAAAAAAAAGATAGCAACGAAAACTACAAAGGAAGAGGAGATTAAATAAGCGTATGGTAAAAGTGGCTGAATAAAGGTGCTGAAAGTCAGCTGACAATCGATCGATCCTTGTAATATCTGGTGCAGAAAATAATTCAAAGCGGCCGTGAAAGGTGCGTAACAACGTGTATATTTATGGGTGTGCATGTGTACGTATGCGTGCGTGCACGAAAGCACGATGCTGGTCAGCTTTGAATACTACCAGTATGTTTTTCTCTAATGACGGCTGATAAATATCTCATAAACATATGCGATCGATAGCGATAGTTAATCTTACATTTTTCTATGTATTCTTTTTTTTCTATTTCATTAAAAAAAGATAACTTCGATCTTAATCAATTCAGGATGTTATTTAAGAGAGTGTACGCAAAAGATTACAAAATAACTTGTAATAAATAGAAATATTTTTTAGATGAAAATGGGAAGAATTATGCATTTTATATTTTATATTTTTTTTAATGAATAATATAAATTGCACAATATAATTAAACTTCAAATTTTACAAATTAACGAAATTAAACAAATTAAACGAATAATCGTACTCTTGGTAATTTTTAAGCATCACACGATGTTGATCATTAAAAACAAGATCGAATGAAATGAAATAATCTGTAAAAGAGAGAGATAGATAGAGAGAGAGAGAGAGAGAGAGAGAGAGAGAGAGAGAGAGAGAGAGAGAGAGAGAGAGATGAAGAGTGCAGATTGATTAATAGAAAAAGGGTAAAAAAGAGTAGATAGAGGTCAAAGGTGAAAGGATGCTGAAGCGTGAGATTTGAAAATATCGTCAGAAGTGATACGATACGCGATTCTTAGAGTAGATTTAAGATTTTCTAGCTACGTGCATTACTTAGCTGCTTTGATACTTGTTTAAAAATCAATATTTTCATGGTAAATATTATTAATTTATAAACATAAAAGACTAAACGACAAAAATAAATGATTTGAATTTGAAAAAGTTTTAAACTAAATCATTTAATTTGCTTTACTTTTTTTTGTATCTTAAGATTTTTGAATCGACGATAATTACTCGGAGCTATATGAAGAAACACGAAGAGAAATAAAATGTGAGTTATATTTTGACCGTTAATGGTATTAGCGACAAAAAGGAGAAGAAAGATGTGTCTTGAAGAAACATGACCTCGAGAAACACAAAAGATTAGGACTATGAAATAAACCTTGACTATGGATATCGAATAGCATTAATGGTCCTTTTGAAAAGTTGAAAGACATTCGACTTGTCTTAGGGTATCTTTATTGAAAAAATATTGTATATAAGGGAGGTACTTCTCAGCTAAGATAGCCAGTTTTCGATAGAATCTAGAAGGAGAATTATCACATTATGGAGATCAAAATTATCCTCTTATACGTAAGCATAAAAAGACCCATTTATCTAATTAACTAATATAATAAATTATGATAAATTATATAATTTCATTGTTTGCATTCGACAAATAATTCCGTAAGACATTTTTTCTTTTGTTTTTTTATATTAGTTTTATTTGAAATTTTTAGATGATCATCCTACGAGGCCTATTGGCTCAAGAAACAAATCATCATTTTTCTTTGGATCGATTGAAAAATGATTTATCCAAGGCGAAATCTTTAATGGATTATGAACATTTTCCGGAAAATCAAAATCAAAATTCATTGTTTTACAAACAAATGTATCTATCCGACGGATTGAGCGAAGTGAAACGTAGAGTAAGTCGATGAATCTTTTCATCTTTTAATTTTGATTTATTGTGTAGATAGTTTTAACGCGTAAAAAAGTTCAAGCTATGTGAGTTATGCTGACAGGGTGTTACCTTTAATATAAGCTTTTTTAACGAAGATCTATCTATCTGTAGGAGGGCCAATTTTTTTAATTTAGACTTTCTAAATATGATTTCAAAATCAGGCGAGTTAATATAAGTAATCTATTCAATATTTATGAATAATATATATATATATTTCTTTTTCGTAATGTGTATTGAAAATTATTTAGAAAGCAAAATAACTATCAAATTAATGAGAACAAACGTA
>NW_014569617.1:41907-45969 GCF_001313835.1 Polistes canadensis
TAGAAAATATATATATATATATATATATATATATTTTCTAGCTTTTTATATTAATCGATGATTTAAATATATATGATAGATTTGAAATATTATAAATATTTATGCCGTTGTTCCGTAAGAAAAATAAAATTTATTGAACCGCACCCCGTAAAAATTTAGAGAGAGAGAGAGTGGTCTAACATTATTTATTTTATACAAGCGTTTTCGATTATTTTTATTGATATTTATTTATATGCATGAATGAAAAAGTAATACATGTAATATATGATGCAAATAAGATATTTTTTTGGTTAGAATATATTATACTCTCAAAGCTATTGTCCTTGTGAGAGTCAATACGAGATAAAGGATCTAGGTGAGGGACACTATCCTAGACATATAACAGTATCCAGCTGCAAACCGAAAACATGTCAGGATAAATTTAATTCATGTAAATTGTTAAAATATATGGTGAGTTGGATGTTTATGTTATTACAATATTTCATCTATTTTATTTTATTAACTAAACAAAGTATATGTACATTAGAATGGTTGTTAAAGGATTATTAGGAATTATTCAGGATAAAATATAAAATGTAATAATAATTAATTCATGAAGATATTTTGATTTATCTTCTGACTGAAAACGATATTTTTCAGATACACATTCTTAGCGAACGAGATACGACCACTTTGATGGAAGATGACAGTTACATGGATGATAATGCACCACTTCCTGAATCGCTTCGTCACAAATGGCAATTGAAACCAATGTACGTTGCGGTTGCTTGCGTGTCCGAAACATAAAGAAATAAAAGAATAAGAAAAAGAAGAAATTAAAAGAAAAAACAAGTTCAACGATCGATAAGTAGAAAAGTGGACAAATAAAATACTATAGTCAAGAAAAAGAAAAGTAATAGATGTAATAACAGTAATATATTATCATGATGTATCACGCATTTATATGTATATACACGCACATATATAGGGTGTTTTATTTGAATTAAACATCGTTAGTAATATTAACAAATATTTCAATAAATCTTGATATTGAAATTATCAAAATTCTTAGAAAAATATAATCTTGGAAAGTTTTCGTTCAAATATATTTTTTCTTGCCGTTATTATTATTATTATTATTATTATTATTGATCTTTATAGTAAATAATGAAGATTATAATAGGACACCCTATACGTATATTCGGATCCTTTGGAATATCATAGACAAGTATTTGAAAAGTGCATACTAGAAGCCTAAGAAAAATCTACAAGGTATATCAATAAATCCTGCTGTGAGTTGCACCATGTCGTAAGAGACGAACGAAATCGCGTACACGGAAAGCCACTACGCATTTTTCTCATCCGAAGCAACTTACCCATTTCACCCTAGAGATTTTTTGTGGGAGAGAATCGCCTGCGAAAGACTCGCCTGAGTTATACGAATTAATTATAATCATTTTCAAAAAACTGTTATACTATAAGAACGAAAAAGAGAACCGCACTGAAAAAATATTTAGAATAGTCTAATATATTCTCTATAAATTCTCTTTAATTATTTTTATTTATTTATTTATGCACGGATATACTATGACATGTTACGTAATATAAAACATACAATGATTAATATTTCATTAAATATTTGATTTTTAAAAGAACTTTAATATAATTTATTAGCTTTTTGAAAGTTGACTAATTTTGCAATCAATTTTAGTATCGGTGGTTTCCTCGACGACAGATTGTAATTTCAATAACTCTCTCTATCTCTCTCTCCTCTTCTATGCATATTTGGCCATTAGTGTTTCCGAGAGTTCAGGGTAATTTTATCAATTAACAACATATATCTATAGTGTCTGCTACTTCGGTTTGCTTCTCCGCGTTGATGTTGTTGTTCTTCTTCCTGTGGGAAGTCGAATGACATTTTCATCTCGTTACATTATTAAACAGAATTTCTTTGTCTTAACGAAATTTTGTTAACAATTTTCTCTCGCGATGTAATTATTCATTCTGCCGAAAATAAAACTAATAATAATAATAATTCAACTGTTAAGAAACTTACGTAATATTAAATTCACATATTCATACACACATCTGCATTTGTAAAATTTGATTTTACTTTCTTATTATGAAAGTATTATAATTCATTTATATCCCCAAAATGAATTTATGCTTATCGTAGTATAATTATGAAAATATACCTAAATTTCATATGCAATTTTTTCGATAAATTATGTTTTATAGATAATTAATAATAACGAGTAATTATCGACGATCCGTCAAAAGAATTATTTTATAAGTATTCACGTATTTCAAAGTTATCAATATAATAACATTTTAACAAATGAGTTAAATCATCCGACGATTATTCGACCTTGACCAGTCAACCGACGAACATTTGAACGATCGTTTGAGCTCGAAAAGCCTATATTCTTGCTTGCTGCATTCGCGTGTACTTTTTCACGCATAAACACGCCCACATATAAGACGGATTTATATAATATAATATATACATATATAAATATGTTGTATATATTAATACAGACAAACACAGTTCTACGATCTTTACGAATTCATTCATTCCAATCTTCACTTTATAAATATCTCTTCTCTTTCTGACAATGAATTTATTTCATTGAGAACCTTTTAAATGATGTTAAATACAATCATGTACATATTTAGAATATTTCGTATAACTCGTTAATTGAAATTCGTAAAGCATAGAAATGTGTATATGTGCATATGTATAGGACATATATACGTACATAACGATAATCGTTGTTGTGAAAAATGTGAATCTTTTATAGCTCTCCACAGAGACATTAAAAGAACAATATTTACAAGGAGACAGTCTCACCGAATTCCTCTCGTAGGAGCTGTTATATTCTATAGACTTTTTCGCGACAAAGGAAAAGGTTGACGTACTCCGGATGGATCTTGAATCCTCGTAGGTAACGTGTGTCCCACGAGTATTTTCTTATTTTCCTTTTTTTCTTTCGAATCATAAAAGTTATAAAAGTCAAATTTGGTCATTGAATTTTTCTAGATTCTATCCAATAAGTTTATTCAATTTATCTATTTGAAAAAGAAAACAATTGTTTAAAGAAAAAAGGAATACACTCTCCTGGTAGCTTATACAAACTCAAACCCATCATCGTCTTTCGACCGGTTGAAGATAGGAAAATACGAAGTGGTCGAAAAAGATAATGCACGTTTAAAGCCGGTCAAAGCTTATACCCATTTACCTGTATGAAATGGTAAATGAAAAATCGAACAGAATGTAAACGGTAGCTCAAGTGGTTATATCCGCACTTGACTCCGGAAAGTCGACCAGAGTGCTTCGAGAGTGTTTGAGTTAAGTGTTATGCACTGGAAAAGGATAATAGGAAAGAGTGTGGGTTGCTTGCGTTATCGGAGTGTATCGTATCGTTCGACGAAAAACAGAAAAAAAAGATGATGACGATACAAAATTCATCCTAGCGTCCTTTGAATATTAACACGCGCAAACAACATTTTCTAGAAAAAAGAGAACAGAAACGAAGAATGATGACAAAATTGTATTATCTTTCCTCATTGTCAGCTGATTGCTAGATAATTTTCCATTGTTTAAACAATTGGTAGATTTGTACATAATTTTGGGGGGTCTATGTATAGGAAACGAAAGACCCGTTTGCACCCGTTGCAACGATAACAAATATACATACAAATGGCATAACGCGACAATACTATTCTGTATCTTTTGTTTACAGTTAAATTCGCTTCAATGCAAAAGCATTTTAGTCGGGTCATTATCGTTACGATAACTGGATTATACATTGCACTGTCGTTCTAACATTTTTAATGGAAAAGCATTTAAGTGGACACACGTGAATGCAAATTACAATTACTTAATATGTATCTCTACGTGAATGTACGTGCACATGTTTAATCGTGTGCGTATCTCGCGATATTATTAATGTGCTCTTCGTGAAATTTCTCCTTTCTCTCTCTCTCGCTCTCTCTCTCTCTCTCTCTCTCTCTCTCTCTCTCTCTCTCTCTCTCTCTCTCTCTCTCGTTTTCTATCCATCTCACTCTTTCACTCACATCTAC
>NW_014569617.1:46912-48462 GCF_001313835.1 Polistes canadensis
ATTTTTTTATTTATATTTAAATATATATATCTCGTTTTTATTTCAGAGATATCGTAGACCGCGTATGCGTAATTTTGACAATGGTGTACGATGGCAAGGGTGAAATTTATAAAAAATATCCAGATAAAGTACTCCCATTAATAGATCACTCCGATTCAGTGATCAGAATGTTTATTTTGAGGCAATTATTGCTTTCGTCTAACGATGAAAAAATGCTTCCTTCATTAATCGCAGATGTTAATTTAATAGTTGCAGTTATTAATAGAATAAGCGAAAAAGATGAAGTAATTTGTGCAGTAGCCAAGAATTTCATCACACAAATTGGACAGAATCCGAATGGAGTAAAAACTTTATATCATGGAGAACCTTTGAGAACGTTGGCCAAACTTGTCGTTAAAAATGACCATGTTAGTTTTCATGTTTATGACGTTATAATAAGCATAGCCACAATTTCCAAGGAAAATTTAGAGGCGACTATACAATCGGGATTTTTGAGCAGCCTCATCAATATTTTGCAAGATAATGATATATTATTGCAATTGAATGCCATAAATTCACTTACTCCATTGGCTTTGACCGAAGAAGGTTTGAATTATCTGGAACAACAAGAAGTTTTGACAGGACTTTTTCAGAAAATGACGTATACCGATGAAAAGCCCATGTCAAATATTTTCACTCGTAATGTCATGAAATTTTTTGGAAACATTGCACAATTGTCGCCAAATGAAATGTTCTTAAAATATCCAGCTGTAGTCTTAGCATTGTTTAAAATATTAGATAATGAAGATCTAGTTTTTTTAGATGTTGCATTGGATACGCTAGGATACATTGCAACAAATATGGAAGGAAAATATGCATTGCAGACATTGGGAGATTCTATGTTATTTGCAATGAAGAAAATAGCTGAAATTATTCAAGGAACGCGTACAACTTTAAAAATCTCCGCTTTGAATAATCTTAATTTTTTAATAAATGTACCAAAGACTGAACAAGATAATAGAATTTTATCTTTAACAAAATCATGGTTTAACGCTCTTTGCGATGATCCATTAGGATTGATAGTCAAAATGTCTAAACAACCGTTCATTGACATCAGATTTGCTAGTTTAGAAGTTCTAGTAACTGTGGCATCTCAAGCATGGGGTCAAGAGTATATATTTGATTCTCCAGGTTTGATAGAGTTTCTCTTAGACAGAAACATTGAAACCTTCAAATTGTGTAAGGAACTGAAATACAAAATTGTTCAATGTTTGTCTGAAGCGGAATCGTATGTATTCGAGGCTGGTACCATGAAAAAATTAAAACAGTTCGTTAACGAAGGCCCATTCTACGTTGAAACCTATACAGAAGTTGGATTTGAAAGTGCCATGTAAAATAATAATGTTATTAATAAGTGTAGATTATATCGTTAAATATATCATTTCTTCTAATATTTCATACAAAACATATAAAGTTGTTATTTGCATAATAATCAAAAGGTACATTTTGTTTTGTTGAATATGGTATATTATTTCATAATATACAATTTATATATATATTTCTGTAATATA
>NW_014569617.1:48511-60008 GCF_001313835.1 Polistes canadensis
AAAAAAGAAAATAAAAAAAGAAATAATTTATTTTATAATTGACAATACATACAAAATTTAAGAAAACACATTTATTTGAAATGTGTACATTACTTTTATCGTTGTATATCTACCAATAGATTGTTTTTTACAAAGTTTAAAGATCTTATTATAAAAGAGAAGGAAAGAAAAGAAAAGAAAAAAGACTGTAAATAATGTTGTATAAATATGTGTATAAAGACTGCACATTGATTAAATAAGTTTATAAGTCTTCTCATTGTATGCGTTTTCTTTTTTTTGGTGCGAGAATTTTTAACATGCTTACTACGGGAGCTTCAAAACTCACTGATACAATGAATGATAGGAAATAAGATAAGATCAATTGTCCTAAGAAAGTTATCATCTGAAATAGAAAATTTATGGTGTTAATATATAATATAATGTTATAGATAATTGATTATAACTTATACGTTAAAAGTATTTACCATTGTATCTTTTCCCAAATGAAAAGGTGAATCTAAATTCATAGTAGTCAGTCTAATTATTATTGGATGAATAAGATAAGCACAATAGGTCACTCTACTGAATGGATATAAAATAGGTGCTGACAAAATTTTGTTTATATATCCTAAAAATATTAGCACATTATTATTTTGACATTTTTCTATTTTTATGATGACATTTACCTCCGTAACCTGTACTACATGCAACAATAATCCATGCTAAACCAAGTGCCCAAGCACTGTGGCTTAATGAAGAATAGGCAGCGGAAGTCACAGGACTAAGTTCAGTTTCATATAAACCATAAAGTAAACTTAAAAGACAGCCGAAAGAAAGTAACCACCCTATAACAACTGTGGCCTGTGAAAATGATGAAATGAAATGTTTCAAAAATGACGCCAAGTTATTTATTCTTATAGTTATTTAGTCTTACCTTCGACATTTTCACTTTACAATCAGTCTTGAAGAGAAAATATCCTACTGACATCCCAATTAGATATGGTCCTAATCTAGTCCATGGTTTATCATAAATTTTGTCAAACAAAGCCAGTGGATCATCCGAACTTGGCATATGATTATTAGCAAGTGCAATGTACCCTGTTGTTAACCAGGAGCTCACTAATAAAGTGATAACAGCAGTTGCTGCAATTTTAAAGTGATTTACAGCTAATACTAATATTACTCCACCAACGATATAGAACTGTGTATCGTCCGCAACGTACCAACTCCAAGGCATACACTGAAAAAATATATGCAGGAATGTTAATGTTAACAATGTTTAAAGTTAGATAAAAATAATGAAGGTATAATATTTACCATTTGGTCTACAGGAAAGAAAGTATTAATATAAAGTAAATTTCTCCACCAGTAATTAGGGCAATTGTAATGATCAGCCGTAGGAGGTTCAAAGACAGAATTGTAATGGAACCATTTCATAGAAATCTCAACAACACCCAGAATAAACATATACGGTGCTGTAAGCCTACAGAATCTATAGACAAGCAACCCAATGAATTTCAATGACCCAGAAACAAAACCTTTTGTGCCCTGAGTAAGTTTATTCAAATCTCCTTTAGCATTGGTCCTAAAGTATAGAAAACTAACAAGTAAACCGCCCATAAAGAAAAAGGTATCCACGCTGAAAGCTCCATTAGTAATTGTTTGAAAAAGAAACTTTTTCTCAACAACTTTTCGATATTCCATGTTATCAGAGTATTTGAAAACTATTATACAAGTGTGCCCAAGTATCACCCAAGCCATTGATATTGCTCTTAGACCATGAATGGTACTGATTGTATCTCCTCCAACATTACCATCACAGATAACTTTTAAATTGGAAGGAACAGAGAAAGACAAGAGCAACTCTTCAAGAACACCTGTAATCATAAGTATTATTAATATGAGTTTATTCTTAAAAGTATATTGCCTGAACTTACTAAGTTTATATACTTCATCGGATGGCTGCAAGGTATTCTCGTGATCGTTATTGTTATTGACCGGCGCAGATCCATTGGGAACCGTATCTGCGACTGGAACAGGAAGATAGACCATACCTTGAAAATCTACGAAATGTAATAATGACATTGTGTCACTTTGACTATCATTTGTCTGCAGTTGTTAATGTTAGTCACCGTATGTATACGTTCAGTCTTGTCAAATTCGAAAGTTATTAAACAGTGAAGACAAGTTAAACGAACTAGACAAAAATTTGTTCTTACCGTTTAACGTTTTTGGATTTCCATTACTGAGTTGATCAAGCTTTCCATGTTTTTCCAAATCGTAAATCATATTCTTTTTTCGAGCGACCATTCGAGTCAAATACCAATCATATCCAGAACCAGCTATCATAAGAATCATCACCGCAGACGTGACTCCACTGAAATGATAAAAGATAATAATGAGGGATCATTAAACAAAACATCAAAACAGAAACTTACAAAAGAATCCAATAGACAGGATCGGAGTACATGTCGTACAAATTGCGTTGATCTCGAACTTTTTCAATGACTACATTTTTACCAGTAATATCACTAGCAGCAAGTTTTGCTATTATTGATACGTCAGCCGATGTGCAAGAAAATGGCAAACAAACTCCAATGTGCATCAATCTTGTCTGAAATTATTCAAGAACACAAAGCAAAATATGTTAATAATTATTATAGATATTTAATATAATCATATAACATTGAGATTATATTAATTACCGTAGGTAACAAGGTCATATTTAAAGAAATTCTCATCATATAAAAACCTAAAGGATAAGGTGGTTGATCTATTAAAGTTTGCGTTAAAAGATTAGAGCCACTCAAACCGGGGTTTCCTTTTTTATGGGGTTCTGTGTTAAATTCCTGTACTTCATCTATGATAGACATGGATGTAGATTTTTCATTACTTCGTACGTAATTTTGACCGATGTATCCACATTCTGTTGCTGACCCAGTGAAATATGAATTACCCCAGAAGAAACCATTGGTGTATCTACCCGAAGCATCGTCAACTATAATCCAACAAAAAAAAAAAAAGGTTTCAAAAGATTAACTTTGAAAAATCATTTATTTGTCATATATAAGAAAGATGAAAATAGAGATACTGTCATTTGTGCAATATATATAGATCGGATCACTTTTTAACTGATCAAAGCAGATAATTATCAGAGATATCCCTGTTAGATTATTTTTCATAATAATATATAAGCATGATTGAATTATGAAGGATTGATTATTGGAAGAACGATTAGAAGAGCCTAACTCTACGCACGTTTCTAATCAAGTAAAACTTTCTATTCGGGAAGTGAATACGACGTTATCTAACCGCATACCTCAAACTTTTCTGGGGTTTGTTCGCAACACGTTTCAACTCTCTCGTAGAACTTCAAGATCGTATTATGGTTGAATGCGAATTTTGCGGTTTTAAAAAGCAACATCATCGTTGTTAAAATTACGGGAGAAACTAAAACTCATCGTAGTTATATCATATTAACGAAAATTTCCTTTTAACTTTCTTTTCAAGTGAATAATATTTTCAACGTATTATAACATTTGTGAAATATTTTTCACATTTCTTTTTACAGGTAGTACACAAAGAAAGTAGTAATATTTGTACTAGTATTTTCGATACAAATACGTTTTGGTAAAATGCGTTAGACAACGAACATCGTGAGACCTCTAAAGTCTAAAACGTGAATGGAATTAATAGAAATTCGTCAAGAAATCGACGTGTCTTATTTCTTCTTCTTCTTCTTCTTCAAAGTCAAGTTCAATTTAGACACACGTAACTCCTCGATTTCTTTCCTCTGGTTCAACGCGAGGCAAATAAATCAAATACTCGAGAGATCTTTCAATTACCAGGATGAACGAATTGCATATATTTATAAATAAGCGAAGAGGGACCAGGGAAGATATCTTTTGAGCATGTGTTTTATATCATTCTAAATTACATTATGAATTGTTTAATAAGTTATGTTTTAATTAACAATTAAAGAGTGAAATATAATATTAACTGATTTTCAACAAGGGATAGGATTATTATCTTTTCATTCAAGACTTTTGGATTTTATTAATAGGATAAATAAATTTCCATATCGCGATCACGTAAGTGAAATTAAAACGAATTGATTAACGATCGAGAAATACGATTGATTGATTTTGGTCAAGCTATGATTTTGATTGTATAATCAAAATAGGGAAAGTCATTTCGAATGTGAAAGACTTTCTTCTTTGAAAAGTATTGCGAAAGTAATGTATACTTTTTGCTAGGCATTCAATTTAAAAGATATTCATTCTACCAAATTTCTATCGATAAGAGTAAAAAGTTCGTAAAAACATATTCGAAGATATGCACAATCGTTTATTGTTTATTCTTCTATTTTTTTCAGGGTCAACATTTTCAAGGTAAAATATAAAAGTATAATTCATTGAACGTTCCTGTCTACGTACGAAGAATGGAAAGTAGTTCTAGAATTGGATGTTAGTGAAAATATCGGTCAATCATTGTATACTTTAACGGTCGACACTGAATGAAGCAACACGCGTTAGAAGTTACATCAATAATATTTCAGTGGTATGCATAGATATATATATATATATATATATAATAGATTATCTTCAAATTGAAATTAATCAAATTGAAACTCTTTTGATTAACAAATGAAATATACGAAATAATNATATATATAATAAGAATGATAATAAGGTAGGATATTTCAAAACGAGCAACATAAAACGTACTTTCCAATTTCTTTTCTACGATTCTATAATATAAAAAATGAAAAGAAAGTTTCTTTCAAAAGTCTATACGAAATAATGTAGAATGGCTTATTTTAATGGCAGTAAATATTTAAAGAGAGTCATAACGATAAAAATAAGATGGGTCTACTTTCACGCTAGCCAATAATTACATCTAATTGGGTATTATTCATTTCGTGAAATCTGCGACTAATAAATGAATAGTATTATTATTAATGGTTTTATTATGACTAACATTTATTTGGTTAGTATTAATATTTTGAATAAATAGTATGTACTTGTAATAAAATATATATCAACGTATATTTTGTATCATTGAAAATACTGCCAAACTTGATTGATTATATTAATTGAGATAAATTTCATTCATTACCATATCGTTCATTACAAAATATCCCATTCTACTATAACAAGAAGAAATTTTTTTTTTCTTTTTTTTTCCTCTAATATCAGATATCAAATCTTTATTCTCTCAAATCTATTTGAATTTCACAGAGTATACCTACAACATTCTCCGCTCTAGAATGAATATTATGTCGAACACTTATTTGCGGTATACAGTGATGCAATGTGGATATTACCAATGCAAATTGAATCGAGATAATATAGTATAAGAGAGTATCAGTATTAACGAAGATTATCCGAATGAAATGATATCTTTGGTAAAACAGTTACGACGTTAATTAATGCTCTTTTTTCATTTGTGTTATTTGATAAAGTCGCCAGGATTTCTGCCATAATTATAATAATCATAATTTTCTAATAAGACCACGACTACCCGATGCGTATTTCATAATACGTAAATATAATACTTCATTTAAAATTCAATCCATTTCAGATAGAATAAAATAATGATCTAGAAATCAGTAGAAAGGAAAAAAAGTGATATTGTCATATCATGTTAGCCTATATTACATTTGAAAGTAGAAAGAAAGAAACACATCAAAGAAAGGCACAAAAATAATCTAAATGTCAAACGATTTCCTGATGGGGTAAAACGATGCGGCGGTATTGGATACCGAGTACCTTTCACCTTTCTTCGAGCTAACGAATTGTAGTTTCATTCGACGATAATCCCAAATACATGCTTATAAAGAGGGAAAGTTAAGAGGAACACGTCTATCTGTTCCTTGTTAAAGAAACCGGATGTCTGAGCGGTTCGTTCAAATATTCCTCCGAAAGGTAAAAGACAATTAATTCAAGTTAAAAGTGAAATAGTGATAACAAAAGAATATTCGATTCTTCTTTGTTTACCATAAAAAGCATGAAATATTTTTATGATAAAAATTTTTTTTTTTTTGTTTTTGAAACAATGCCCTTCTTGTTTTTAGTAACACAAAAATGTGTTACTCATTTTGAACTGTATACGCGTGCACGCGCAGGAATCAATCTTTCTTCGTTAATTAATTAATTATAAATAATATTACGGGATATATATAGGGGAAATAAAAAAGAAGATGAGAAAAAGAGTAGCATTGACCGAGGAAAGTAAAACGTCGAAAGTGACTCTCGTCGCTGGTCAAACTGGTAAGGCCATTTCTCATAAAGCCGTTCGTGGTTATACGAGCGTTTCTTTGTATCGCTAAAAGTGAAACCCTACAGATGAAAGTAGGTAAACCAGGAGGGACTGACTGACCGTTAAAGAGAAAAAGGCTTTTACTTTTTCAATTGAAATCATTTGGGTAGCCCAACATAAGTGTTGCATCACGTGTATACCTTGATGAACAAATGTCCCTATTTTATCTATATAAAACAATTTTTATTCTTATTTCACTAATTTAATGAAAGGAAAGTTAAGAAGATCTAAGATATGCGTGGCGCAGATTTGTTTACACGTCTGCAACCATCTTAAATGCCATCTTAAATAAAAGTGCAATAGAAATAAATGTTTATTATTCATTAGAAAGACAAATGATTCTAATTCATTTGGAGTAGTTTTTTCAGGTAGAAAATAATCATTTATGCGTGTGCAAACATCATGTTAGGTAAGAAACACCTACGTAGAAAGTGCCTCTGAAGGATACAAGATACATCTTGCGATCAAATGGCCGATAGAATTTTTCATGTATTCATGCATGAATTTATACAATTTGCTTATTTTCATCTTTATTTCTTATTGTATATTAACACTGATTTTTCACAGAATTATGTTAAATAATGATTCAGAAATATGAGATGCCAAGATTAACGAATAAAGGTGTTTTTTTTTTTTTCTGAATTTAATAATAAGTAGTAACTATCTGCAACAAGATTCGCTATTATAAATGGAGAATCGCGACGAGAGAACAGAAAAGAATTTGAAATATTGTTATTATTATTAAATGCAGGACTACGAAAGAAAGAAACCAGTTTTATAGCGCGGACAAATTTTAGCCACTTCTCGAAATTGCAAATAATCGAAACGATGAATAAACATTTCGTCGAGCGTAGCATATATATATATTTGTGCAATTAATTCATAATATTAAATGTAATTGCAATAAAATGAATAACAACAGGAAGCGCTCATTATCTAAACATTATTCGCGCACACATGATTGTTGTCTACGCGCGGGTTAATAATGACTTCTTCGTTAATATGAATATCTCGTAAACTTTCTATTGGTATACTAAATTTGTACTCTTTCAGGTAGGTGAGAGAGTAACAGCGAGTGCCAGAAAGTTTCGTAACACACACGCATACCTATGAGAAAGAAATCTGCGGGTTCGTTAAAAGGAGGAAAGCATCAAATCTACATACAAGCGTGCACCTCTTATGCATTCATTATCAAAATTCTGTAGAAGAAAGAAAAGAGATAAAATGATATAGGTAAAACTACGAAATTATTAGAAATAAGCAAAATTAGTTGTCAAAATAATCATTTTCTTTGTAGTTATACGAACTGATCAACTTGCCTATAATTGAGAAAAAAATCAAACAAGAAGACAAAGTAGAGAAGAATGAATAAAATTAATTTTTTTCCTAAGTATATGTACAACTTACCCTTAAGTGCCCACAATTCTTGGTTCTTCAAACCCTCGATGTACCTACTGATATCTTTGCCACATTGTTCACCAATCGGATATTTTCCTTCCACCCAGTTTCTCGCGAGATTACGAGCACTGTAAATGTCCAAAGCTTCGGTCAAAGTCGTCCAATTTTTCTGAGGACTTTCCATGATCTCTGGTAAACTTCTGGTCCGATGCTTCAGAATCAGAGTGTCTGCATAATCTACCGATTTCTCAGCAGATATTGCGAGAAACGCGCAAATAACGATAAAGAGTCTTAAAAGATTCTTCATTTTTCTCTCACACTTTATATATTTAACGATAAATATTTATCAAACGATTAGAGAGAAGGAAACGATAGAGAGATTATTTATTTAAGAGATCACACACTAAATTATGCTAATCGGCATAATTGTTTATGCAAACTGCGAGTTAATATTAATTATAGTTTATGTTAAGGATAACAACAACAGCAACAAGGAAAAAATGAAAAAAAGAATGGAAGGATTGTTCAAACTGTATTCCACGAGGATAACAAAACAACGAAAGACTTTCCCTCCAAAATGATTGATTCAATTTCCAGTCAAGTGAACTTCAGCGGTAACATTTTATGATCTTTTGGAAATATAACTTCCTGCTTGATATTCTTTTTTGGAATCATAATTCCAGCGGAACTACCGGAGATAGTAGCGAGACCACGTAACTGTTCTTTGCGATAACTATGTCAGACCAAATCTGGGACCAAGACTGGGGGACCAAGACTGGTTCCTATTTGTTCGATGACCATGGATCAACTGTATCGTCCGACTGCTCGCTTGTAGAGAAATGCTTTTCGTTCGAGTCAAAGCGCCACGATATAATGAGGGAGGTGGTGGTAGGGAGGAGCTTCCTCGTAATAAACTACCAAGAGACACCAAGAAATTGTTGATTGTCGATACGACTAGGCTTTCTAAAATTCATCCAACATTTTTCAATTATATGACTCGTATAATTCGTTCACGCTTCTTCCTTTTCTTTTCAAGTATTTTTTATATACCAACAATTATTGAAATTTGCATCAATCGCATTTAAATAAACAATTGTCTTTAATATTTTCTTATCTAAATAAATAACACGCATATTTGAACTCTTACATCTACATAATGAAGATTAGAAAATTGTATTACTAGAGTACTAGTATGTTTCATATTGAATTCATTCAAAATGATTTGTCAATCAACCTGACACAATGTCAAATCGACTCCAAAGTTTAAACATGTTTGACATGTCGCATCAACGATCAAAGTATTTTACGACTATAGGGTTAGATTAACTTATTTCCTACTTACATACTTTCTTTCATCCGAATGATAATGTTTTTATTTCTGTCATAGTCTAGCAAGTCACGATCATGTATAACAACCAAGATCATCTATGGAATCGTTACTTAACCATCTTTCGATTTGTCTCCTTTCGCAACCATGATTTTCTGCTTTTTTTATATTTTTTGGGATAGCAAAAAATTGCTTCTTCAAGCGGAAGAATGACGAAAATTCTGAAAGTTAATATATATCCTGGATGACAAGATATACGTCACGTTTACGATCTTTCTACTCTCTCGTGATTAGATTTAAACGGAGAGATGATTTAGTTGATACATCAAATAGTTTATATAACAATTTGTTTTTTCTTTGAAAAAAGGAAAAGAGATCGAAGTTTTTTATTTTTATTTTATTTTATTTTGCTGAGTAACACTTGCGAAATCGTGGGAAGAGTTTCATATAAAGTTTTCTAGATAGCTAAACGACGAAAACTAAAAGTTTCGCTATGAAATTTCATAGTATTAAACTAACATCTTCTCTTTCTCTTTCGTTCAATGATATATAAGTAGCATTTATTACTACCTAGGTCGTACCTAGGTCGTACCTACGTCGTACCTACGTGATATTCACTCAACCCGAAACATATTATTTTCTTTTTTTTATTATTATTATTATTATCACCCCTACAATATTTAAGCTGATTCATACGCGTGCAATCAAATTCAAATTCTTCTTGAACAACTAAATAAAAATTAAATAAATCAAAAAATAAAAGAAAAGAAGGAAAACAAGTATCAGACAAAAATTATCATTTATATTCAAAAGTCGTAAGATCATTTTTGTATAAACACGCAAAAGCCATTAATTAATTCTTTTCATTCATGTTTTATTGCTCAGACCGCTAGAGTTGTTGGAATTGTAAATGAAACCACACGTTTAATAGAACTATACAAAAGAAGAAACATAATAAGAGTCGATAAAAATCTGATGGTCGCAAAGCAGTTTTCCTTGGACTGAAGTCAAAACAAAAAATGTTAAATATTTTATAATTTTGTAATTATATTATGTGATCGGTTTTTTATACGAACATATGCATCGTTGAAAGTCTACCCTTTCGAGTATAGTAATCATATTTTAAAATGAACGCGGAATAAATTAACGATGACTATGTAAAAGTTGTTCTAGAAAATTCCTCATTTTCCGCTTGATTCATTGATTATTCAGGGTTGATATTGTTTGTTAATATAATCCCAATATATATAGAAATATTAGTTTTGTAGCACGATCCATATATTCAACAATACATATATAGAATTACGTCAGAGTTAAAAGTTAGCTCATACGTTAGAATACAACTCGTCCAAGTTAAGTTGATCTTATTGCAAACCTCTGGATAAACCACTTTCTCGCTTTCTACAGGAAATCTTTCAGTGCGTTCGAGGTTCTCATTTACTTAACCAATTGCGCGTTTACAATTTTTTAGCCGCCTATATTTTTTCAAAAAGCACAATTATAAATTAGATAATATCACGTAATCAAATGAAATGTGTGAACTATCAACTTAACACTTTGTTAAAAGTTGACAACTTTTAATGAAGCTAATTACGCTTTACCCACAATTTCATATATTTCACATTCATATATTTGTGATAGTTAACAATTAACGTGCATGGTACGTGACTTTAATGGAAGTAATTAAATTTCATTGTGGAAAACGTAAATAAATCTGCATTTTCTGCATCGTGTGATTAAAATAATATTATCTCAGTTAACGAGCCACTCTCGAAACAATAACTTTTGTCTATTTGCTTTTTTAAAATTTTAAAGAAAGTGTATTTTAATAAATTTTTAATTCTAACTTATCTTTCATTCAATGACTTTTTTCTTATTCCACTTGAATATATCTCGGGAAAATATTTAACTCACATTGTAGAGCTATTTAATTCCCCTAATATCTGTGTTTAAAACGATACATTTATATGTTCAAATAATGAACATTTCAATAATTGAATTCATTTCCAAAATTTATCTTAGTATTTTAGAAAATTATCTTAATGTTTTCGCTCGCGCAAATCCACGCTTTGTTTTTAGAAATCAATTAGAAAATTTATAATTGTAAGTTTCCTTTTATCCTTGAATTATTCGTAGAAAATAATTGAAATTATAATCAAATATCGACGGAGAACACTCCTTTTATCGAAGAAGAAAGTACATTTCGTTTGTGATATCATTTACGTAACACAATTACGTTTGATTCATAATACAAGTAGACATTAGATTGTTACGTCTGTAAAACGTAACGTTTATTATTTCTACATTGCACGCTATTTCACGTGTATGTAAAGAGTATTCAAGTTTTATTCGTTAATATATATATATATATATATATATATATATGTTACCGTCAAAGCCGGAAATCCGTCATTGCTAGTAATTCCTCGGCATTACTATGAATGCAAAGAGCCTTCAGACGAAGTCGGAAAT